>NC_083345.1:1453688-1753688 GCF_019175385.1 Lycium barbarum
CATAAAAACAATAGATACGAGCATATGTTTGCCATTTCTGGTTGTCTTTGTATATATGATTTAACCATTTCTGGCGATCTTCTCTTATTTTCATCAAGTTGTTATTTCCGCTACATGTGTTAGCTATTTCATGAGATTAAGCAATTGAAGCTAAGAATTCTGTGTTGTATCTTGCAGTGCTATTGGCATGTTGGCATGAACTTCGCAGCTACCACAATTATATGGTTGCACAATTATGAATCCAAGCACAAGTTTTTGAAGTAAAGTTTCTCAAGATGGGAAAGGGTATTTTGCATATGACCATAATAGGTAATTTTCTCACTAATCCAAAATCCTAAATGAAGCTTTCTAACTGCTTTTGATTTCTATGTAGTATTTTTCTGGGCACTTTTTACAATTTGTTGAACCATCTTAGTTTCTCTTCTTTTCTCTTTGCAATTGGATGAAGATCCAGTTTCTTATGAGGATTTTGCTAGAATTCAAGATTTTTTAGTGCAACCACAATCATTTTCCCCAACGCTGGATGGATCAGCATGTGAAACTATCAAATAGTGGACTACTGGTATTCTTTTCATATCAAGAATTGAAGCGCTAATTGATGCAATCAATTTCTCATCCATTTTTTAAACACAATTGCTTCAACTGAAAGAATAGTTACCACCTTTGATCCTTCACAGAGGAAATGTAACAACTGGCCTTCTCCCTTGTTCTTTCGGAATAATATGAATACTAATTGTCAAGTAAGAAGGCGAATTCGAAGATGATTAAGTAAAACATTTCCAACTTAATGTGTTAAGTTCCAATTTCCTATCATGATTTAGACTTTATGTGATACTTTACAAGTTTATCATTCTATCCGTATTTCTTTACACGTTTGTTTCAACTTTTTAATTTGGGCACCATTACAATTTGCAGGTTTATCGGGATATTGTACAAGTTTCTCCTCTCATTTCCACACCAGATCGTACCCGCTTACACCAAGAACATCAAAAATTTCACAAACTTTTCTCTTTCTAGCAAGCTTGGCAATGTAATAATATAACTTTGTTCCGTATAATATGAAGCATATTATGTTATAGGTAGTATATATTACCAATAAGAAAATGCCTTGCAAAGGTCAAATCACTTTTATATTACCAGTTTTCACCCGTGCCTTGCACGGGCTCGGGCCAACTAGTAAGTTAATAAATATGCTCCCTTATGTTTGATAGTAGGTTCAAAATAGTCCTCCACTTAACTGTTTTCGTCCTTTAAGTTAATAAATATGCTCCCTTATGTTTGACAGGTGGTTCAAAATAGTCCGCCACTTAAATGTTTTGGAAAATCGTCACTTGCAAAATATCGATACGCGCAAAACCCATGGAAAAAACCAAGAGGAAGCCCAATATTTTATTTACGAAAGCTTACGGACTTCCATCAGTTATTTTCGAGCAATAATGTATAAGATATAATTTTTTAAAGAAAAATATGACAAACGTCCATCGATTAACTTCACGATAAAATGGCGCCACAACTCATATGGTTTCCATACCTAGAAGAAAATATCCACAGCTGTGACAAAGTATACTCCTCCATCCCAATTAATATGATATAGTTTGACTAGACACGAAGTTTAAGATGAAATGCTTTTGAAACTTTTGGTCTAAAATAAGCTATAGATATTTGTATGACTGTAAATTATTTATTAAGGGTAAAAAGGGAAATTTAAAGTTAAATTATTTATAAATATAGAAATTTATCATTCTTTTTAGGAACGACTAAAAAGTAAAGTGTATCATATAAATTGAGACAGATGGAGTAGTACATAGCTTCAATCATTCAGAGGAATATTTCCATCAATCTGTTTTCTAAAATAGGAAATATAACTCGATTCATAATTAAACTTGGATTCAATTAAATTTCGATTAATCATGGGTTCATAAAGAGAAAAGCGCAACATAGTAGAGAATGTGCTCATTAGCTCTTGTAAGAATACATCCTTTATGATGCATAGCTCCATCTTTCAAAGGTGTTGTTTTCTGGTTGAAATCGACTTCTATGATAGTTGAGTCTCTTCAGGACACTTATTCTGAGTCGTAGAAATCTGATGAGCACCTTCAGGCAAAGAAACGAGGCAATTGCACATGTTGCAATAAAGCCTCAGTTTGGAGCGCTGACCGGGTCGAGAACAAGTGTACCTCTGCATTCCGGGTAGGCACAAACGCCTTGTGCAATCACGCAATGCGGACACGTGGTGTCTGGACAGAGGAAGCAATGCATTCCGACTCCCTCTCCCAACTTGCAAGAATCTCCGGTTTTAGGAGCACCAAAACATGTATTGATGCCTTCAAACGGGGGACAGTTGTAACGATATAAGGACAGAGAGGGAAAAACTTGTCTTCCGGACCGGGCATGCTACATAGTAACAACTCACAATTATCAAGGGGGCAAGTAAACTCCTCGTACAGCAGAAAAAAGTAAAACAAGTCCTATGTTTAGTTGGAAAATTGGGAGAGATTATACAATAAGCAGAAATCAACATCAAAAAGCTGCACCAGACTCTAGAAATAAATAAACAATAGTAGAAACTACAAAAATTGTACCTTTAAATGTGAGTTCCCCCTAATTTCCTCTTTTTTCATAGTTCCCGACAAATCTAACTGAGTTCGGAAAGTATTTGACGGAGACTAAAAGTGTAAAGTTTTGGCAAACTTAAAAGGACCAAAACCGTCAAGTGCATACTTAAGGGGATATTATGAACGTACCCTCGGTAAACCTCGATTTTCTCTCCTACAGCAAACTCAGGAAGAATCTTCTCACTAATAGCTAGCCATGACATAATAGAGGTGAATTCTTGCCCAACGCACTGAAATTGCTCTCCACCACTTTCAAATTCAACTTTTATCCTGAGGACATAACAAGTTTTACATATTTGAATAGACTTCTCAGCCATAAATTAAGAATCTTGAAAGACTAACTAGATTAATAGTGCTAAGATTTGAACTGTCAGCAACACCCCTCTTTAATTGGCATGTATGATAACGTCCAAATACACTCCTCAAAGAGAAAGTGTACACGGTCGTATGCAATATATTTACCCAACTATGAGTCGGGGTCGATCCCACAGGAAACAATATGCTAGGCGATTAAGAAAGTAAGGAACTTTCACCAACTACGCTAAAGCCAAACGATAGATAATATTTTGGTTTTTGTTTGAGAAAATTATAACTAATGCGGAAATGTAAACTAACCTAGAAAGCGAGTAAAATGATCAATGGCCACAAGCATGGATAATGGGAGATTACACTCAAGTAACGATCCAATGTATTTTACGATTTTACAACTAAGAGCGGGTTTGTGTTGATAGATAATGATATCTAAAATCTCATTGAAAGTCTTCCAACCAAATCAATGAATTTCACTCTAAGCTTTTCCAAGCCTTAGAGTGTGATATTAGGCACAATCAATTTAACCTCAAGTAACTATCCTCTTCCGAGCTCAAGTTATTAGATGAGTTTAATGACCCAAATTCTTGTTAATTGATCTTTCCCAACCTAGATTTCCTCTTCCGAGCTCAATCTAAGTAAATGGGTGAGTCCTAGGGTTAGCTAATCCCTTTGGAAACATTCAAGAACGAGATTAATTAAATCAACAAAGACCCACTTCAATAGCAATAAGAATCATTCAATACATAAGCATAACAAGACTTTCAAACAAAACTTTAATCAAGAATATTTTCATAAACAAGATTCAAGTCATGGAATGGAAAGCTACACACTTAGATATACAATACAAAGCAAGGAATTGAAGAAATGAATTAAAGGTTTAAGAAATACTCAACCAAATCTTCAAATCTTTAACCCCAAAGTGTGGTGTAAAAACTAGTCTCCAAACTTGATGAAAAACTGCCAAAGATATCTATTACAAACCCTAAAAGAGTATTTATATCATTCCAAAAAACGGGAACAAAATCTGGACCATAATACCCTGTTGCACAACATGCTGCACCATGTGCTATTCGCATGTTCAACATGCTAATCGCATGTTGTGCCAAAACCGTAGCATGTTGTGCCAATTTCTCTGTCACCACATGCTGCACAACATGCTGCTCGCATGTTGAACATGCTGCGCCATGTGCTACTCGCACATGGTGCCACTTTCTCTGGCAGCATATGCTGCACCACATGTTGCACGCATGTTCAACATGCTGCACCATGTGCTATTAGCATATGGTGCCAGAAATGTTGATTTGTTCTATTTTTGCTCTATTTTGGTCCGTTTTGCTTCGTTATGCTCTCCGGGCATCTTTTCCTACAAAACAACATAAAAACACAAAAAGTAACAACAAAAGTGCTTAAAGAGTCACAAAAGCCTAAGGAATTAGCATCGAATATCCCGTAATTTCACGGCTCATCAATGTACTATGCTAGTAACAAGAAAAGAAAAACACAAAATGCAGGATTAAATCTGGATCTATAATATGAATACATAAAAGTGTTGTTTCACATGATCTAGGAAGAAACCATAATTTGAGTTATCGCGCGGCAGGGGTGGGGGCAAAATTAGCCCATGAAAACATGACCCGCCCAACTCGCTCAAGTTTAGGCGGGTCATTAGCTTAACCAATTTTAGCCCAATCCATTTCAGCTCATCGAAAAGACTTTCTTTTATTTGATACTAGTATTCGTACCCGCGCGATGCGCGAACAAAATTAAAGAACATTAATCATATTAAAATGTGATTTATGAGATATTTTTCACTTTTCGAGAGTCAATTTGATTAAACTTTGAAGCTAAATTGGAATAGATTAACTCAATATTTGAAAATTAATATTTTATTTGAAAACAACATGAAAAATAAGTTATAGCTTTTATCATATCAATTTGGTAAAAAAATATATCTCAAGATGATGATCAAAATTCATGCAGTTTGAATGTTGGGAAGCGAAAAGTATCCATAAATTGGGACAGAGGAAGTATAAACTTTTGTATCCAAATCAAGCATTCACCAAACTTACCAACTATCAACACTATGAATAATTCAAATCATTCGCGACAACTAATTTTCTTGTTCCAAACATACGTTGTGAATTCAGCGTTCAACCTCCATTAGCTCTTATTTTGAATTATTGATGTCCTTGAGAAAACTTCTCATCAACATGCTTGATCGAAAACCTCTCATCAGCATGCTTGATCTCCTACTTTACCAAAACCGGATGTTGAAAGGATAAAAAAGAAAAAGATCAAGAAAGTCAATCACCTTTATATCACAATTATGCAAAACAACATAAAATCAAGAAATTACACATGTAATACAAATTATAAACACTGAAAAAATTTTAAGCAATGAAAAGCAAAAGCAAGGAGGATGTTTGGAGAGTTGGTTGATGACATAAATAGAACGACTCCAGAAATTTATCACCCTTTTTTTTTGCTTAATAATTTGCATAAAAATAAATATACCATAATTATGTATCATTATTGATTGATATTCTATTATTTCATACCTTATTTAGGTGCCCGCTTCATCATTTTTGTAACTTCCACTCAAATCTTTCTTAATGAAGTTCTCCTTAAATATCTCTTAATTTTATGTTTTGATAATATGTAACAATTACTTGATTATATCCATAAATTTCGGGAAAATTTTCTGGACTCATATAAGACGTCAGTTGTTTTTTCTAATTAGTGATTGTTTTTTTAATTATTTATTTAAATAAGATATAGCAGATTAATAAGAGAGAATGCAAAATAAAAAAATATAAATAGAGAAAAGTCGAAAAAGGAGATAATTTTTTAACCATTTTTCCACAAAAATATATGCCTAACTACTTCAAATTCAGAATTTGAATTAAACATTTTAGATTTTATAATCAGTTACCTAAATTTTAGGAGGTATAATCAATTTTAAATTTTTATTGCATTATAAATTCATTACAAAGATAACCCAAACTACGGGAAAAAAAATTCTAATATTCCTTATATGATGATATTTAAATCGCACATGTTTTACCTTTTAATTCAAATTCAATTTTTTTATTTCAGTTCAAATGTTTGTATTGGAATACTTTCTCTACATAGAAAGAGAAATATAGAAAAGGAAATCGATATTTATTTATATAATTTAGTTCATCAGAGCCATAAAAGTTGTCGATTTGATTCTGTTAGTACCCTAGCGTGAAAGAAAATCTTCTTCTTAAAAGGAAGCACCAAAAAAACTTTGATGTGTTACATATTTTTTACTTTTAGGAAGGATAGTCATTTGATTAGTTTAAAAAAGGTAACTGTCTTTCAATTTAATTCAAATTCTATTTTTTATTTATTTATTTTAAGTTTAAATTGTTTTACATCTATATATAGTATGAATTTGGTTTAAAATTCAAAGTAGCATTATATTTTTTCCCCCTGCTAATTACGCTAATATTGATTCGTTCTATTATTAATAAAAAAGGTGATAAAATCTAATTTTTGATATATCAATTTCGTTTAGACTTATCATTTTCTATATTCCTAATAGATTACTTACTCGGTAACATTTTAAAGTGAAAATATTAAACAAATGACTTTTAATCATGATTTTTTGATACATTTTAATTTTGATATTGCATTCAATTTAATCGGACGGTGCTCTTCATATGGGCTTGAATTTATCTTAATTGCAGAAAGTAATAAAGGACAATATTATAACTTACCATTTAAAGGAGCATTGTTGACTATAAATTAGAATCCAAGGATATCAATTAATAATTTTCTCCAATCAATACACCAAATTAGGTGAGTTCATTTAATAATGTCAATTAATTTATTTTTAGAATTAATACAAATAGAATTTGTTGCCAAGTGGCTTATTCATATTACGTATTAAGCTATACTGCCCTCCTTTTATTATAATATAGATATAGATATAGATATTATTATTATTATTATTATTATCATCATCATCATCATCATCATCATCATTAGTAGATTATTAAATTAGGTAATATTTTGAACTACAATTAATAACTTCTTTAATAATTAATGCAAATAGAATTTGTTGCCAAGTGGCTTATTCATATTACGCCACTTGACTTAATATTAAGCTAGACTACTCCTTTTATTATTATTATTATTATTATTATTATTATTATTATTATTATTATTATTATATTAACAACTCTACTGCTTTGTGCTGATAATATCTAATGAGTATATTAGGTGAGTTCATTATTATTTTCTTTATTATTGTTATCAACTACTACTACTATGTGTTGATAATATCGTATGAGTATATTACGTGAGTTCATTATTATTATTATTATTAGTAGTAGTAGTAGTAGTAGTAGTAGTAGTTGTAGTAGTAGATTATTAAATTAGGTAATATTTTGAACTACAATTAATAACTTCTTTAATAATTAATGCAAATAGAATTTGTTGCCAAGTGGCTTGTTCATATTACGCCACTTGGCTTAATATTAAGCTAGACTACTCTCCTTATATATATATATATATATATATATATATATATATATATATATATATAGATTATTATTATTATTATTATTATTATTAGTAGTAGTAGTAGATTATTAAATTAGGTAATATTTTGAATTGGAGAAGTGGAAGGGGTTGGTACTGATAAAGAGGACGAGGAAGCATAGGTAGAAGAAGAAGAAGAGGCAGAAGACGTACCTAGAAAAGACGCAATGGAGTTCTCAGGCTCGTCTGATGGAGAGCGATTGCTGGTGGCAGCCTCATGACAGGTACTTCCTGAATCCGATGTTGTAGATATAACATGAGAGGAATTACCAGATGGATTTGATGTAAACAGAATAGTATGATGAGAGGGAACCCATATATCAACAGTGTTAGACTCAGGCCGATTGGCCTTAATTTCGATGTATGAGTATGGAAAACGATGCTCCACAAAGTCCACGTGCATGGAGACATGCAACCTAGACTTCACAGGATCAAAACAAAGATAAGCACTTTGATTCTGTGAGTAGCCAAGAAAGAGACATGGTCTGGAACGAGGTTGCAATTTATTTTGATTATAAGGCCGTAACCATAGGTAACATAAACAACCGAAGACCCTAAGCTTGGTATAGTTTGGTACTTTTCCATATAGTTGAAAGTAGGGAGACCGATTCTTTAAAATTCTGGTTGGTAAGAGATTAATCAAGTAAGCTGCGGTAGTGAAGGCATAGGACCAAAATTTTAGAGGGAGACTCGCATTAGGTAATAGGGTGATACCTCTTTCAACAATATAGCGATGACGACGTTCGGCAGTTGCATTGTGTTCTGGGGTATGTGGAGGAGTAAAAAGGTGGGAAATCCCATTGTCTTCAAAGAAGGACCGAAGATGGATGAATTCACCACCATTGTCAGAATAAAAGGAGAGGATGGGCTTTTGGAAGAGCTTTTCTACAACTTTCTTAAATTTGGGAAATATAATGGATACATCAGATTTTCATTTTATGGGAAAGAACCAGATATATTTCGTATAATGATCAAAAAATATTAAATAATATTGAAAACCATCTATTGAAATTTCTGGCAAAGGACCCCAAACATCGAAATAAATGTATTCCAAAGGAGCACTGCCCTTTATTGTAGAGTTGAAGAAAGGAAGCTTATGCATTTTACTGCATTTACAGGAATTGCAAAAGAAAGATTTTCCTAAAGAGGATGAAATAGCTAAAAGCTTGAAAACTTGACGAAGAGTGGGTGAAGATGGGTGACCGAGACGTCGATGCCAATTCGAAGTTGTTCCGGTGACGATGGTGGCTAGGGCTTGAGGAGAGGTTGGAGACCTGGAAAATGAAGGCCATGGATAAACACCGTTTTCAGATTTCCCTGCTAGTAGAGGCTCCCCCGTGCAAAAGTCCTTCACAACAAACGAGTAAGGTGAGAATTCCATAGACATAATTATCATTACAAAGTCAGTAAATAGAAACAAGGTTCTTTTTCATCTTAGGAACATATAAAACATTGGATAAAGTTAAAGGCCGAGAAGATGAAGGTAAAGAAGTGGATCCCGTGTGAGTGATTTTGTGTTCGTTACTATCACCAAGCATCATGTCTTCACTGCCGTCATAATCGGAGTGAAGGGAAAGATTTTGAAGATCCTGCGTGACATGATGCGAGGCACCAGAATCAACCAGCCAATTTGCATCATTGCTAGTGTTGTGAGTTACATAGTTAGCACGTGGTTGCTATGTTTGAGACTGAGCATTGTTTCTTGTATGTCCATCTGATCCAGACCCATTGATTAGAGAAAGAATTGCCAATAATTTTTGGCATTGCTTCACATGGTGACCAGGCTTGTCATAAATTTGGCAATTAATGCGAGGACGATTCTTGTGGTTGTTTTAACTAGCAAGTTGAGAACCAAAGTTGTTAGCAGCAGATCTGTCTGTAGGATTCGAGTTGTTTCCCAGACGCGGAGCATGATTGGATCAAGAACGGTTGTTGTGAGGCGATGGTTTAGCAACAAAATTTGTTGTAATTGGAACCGTGGTAGAGAAAGATGAGCGAACTAGATTCTGCTCAAAATCAAGGAGCTTCTCATGAAGCTCTTCAAATGTCGCGGGAGTTTCCCGAGCACGCAGAGCTGCAGTAATAGTGTCATATTCTGCTGGAAGTCCATGGACAGCATGAAGGAAGAGCTCATCCGTGGAAATTTGAATGTCAGCTGAGGCTAAAGTACTGCAGATTTGTTTGATCTTCTGCAGGTATGAAGTAATAGAGAGGTTACCCTTTTTCAAGTTGGTTAGAGACTCTCTAAGACTTATGATACGAGCATGCGATGGCTTCGCATAGGTTGCTGCCAGATTTTTCCAGAGAGCACAGGAAGACTTAGTATCAATGACAAAGGGAACAATAGCAGGAGATAGAGATACAACGATGGCACTCCGGATGAGATGGTCTTGTCGTTGACGAAAAAGTGTGTCTGTTGAACTTGGTGACTGTTCAATAAAGTGGAGAAAAGCATATGTAGTGAGGATGGTTTCCCACTGGTATTTCCATGACTGGTAGTTTGTATTGTTGAGCTTTAGAGGTGCATGAGGAACAACGTTGATATTGATCAACTGCTCATTGTTATTCATGGTAAGAATTGTTGGAGAATTTGGTATGGGTTGTGTTGTTTGGGAGGCAGTTACAGGAGAAGGTGTGGTTGAGGTGTTCTCGGTGGAATCAGCCATTGTTGTCGGTAGTGAAAAATTATAAACGCCCAGAAAAAAAAATGCTGTGAAGCTTTTTTTAGGCTCTTGATACCATATAGAAGTTTACTTATGGAGAGAAGTGTTTCATCGTATTAATAAGAATGTGTATTTATACAAGAGAGCAACAACAAATAAAGAAAGAATCAACTAATAAAGAATTGTGATCTTCTCCTAATCATAATAGAAACTAAATCACTAATAGAGATACTAAGAGATATGGAAGATCAATCAAGATATCCTAATATCAATCAAGAGATATCACTAATATCTGTTTCCTGTATAAGCATCCTGAAATTAATTTCGGGTATATTATTCTTACACCACATTAATCGTGGGATAACAATCTCGGGATAAAACAATCAAACGACATAAATACCCTTATCCACAACTCTTCCTCTAAAGTTCTTTAGAAAGATCAAGGTTAAATCATTTTTATCCTATTTTTAATCCAATGAACCAAACATCTACTGAAAAACGTTTATCCATTATTATTAGTCCCCAATTATAACCCCAATATAACTATAGTTTGCAAACCAAACGACCCTTGAAATTTCTTCCTTGCAAAACTAGTCATGTATTTCCTTTCAGACTAACTGTCCCATATTCAGCATAAGCATAGGGGAAGTGTTAAAAAAAACATTTCTTTATGAGCAAAAATTCACACCAGTTTTCCAAGGAAAGAGATAAAGATTGGTACTTGTTACTCCTAAGCAGCAGAACTGAACCAAAAAATTTCACAAAGAAAAAACAAGAATTTGAAGACCCAAAGAAAGAAAGAAGCATACTTGAGAAGCAGATAAAACTGAGGCAATTGATAAAGCAATGATCTACCTGCAAATTCCATGAATAAATGGAAGCAAAAACATTTTATTAATTTTTTTTTAAAAAAACTAATAGTGATGAGAGGACAAATTAAGCAAAATGAGGTAATAATTTGTGTTACCATGAGAACTTTTGCAGCAAATTTGTGAGTTAAACAAATGGCCTAAATAATCTCCAAAGGAGTTATCTGAGCCGCAACTTACAAATGCTCGGCTAAGAAATCATTAAATAAGCAATAAACTCTTTTTGCATCACTCCTCTAATTAATGATTCAGTAATATTATTTTAAGTATAATATTATAATGGGTGTGTTTATTGGAGACTAAAATATCAATTAAGTTTATTTTCTCGCTGAAAACCTCACTCTTTTGTTTTGGTTATGTTGGAATAACTCACACATATGTAGGTGTGTATGTGAATGTTCCATGAGTGGTGACAAAAAGGCTTTTGAGGTAACCCAAAATTCCCCTAAAGTAGCCGTCATTGTTGCGTGTTACATTAAATAAAGGCTACACATAAGACATTTTTCCAGGTTGAAAAAAGTTTAACTTATGAACTCCTTCTATCCCAATCCCAATTTATATGATATTTTGAGAGTCAAATTTTTTATTTTGATCTTAAATTTAGACATACAATTTTTAAATTTTTGAAAAATAATTTACATATTTAAAACTACTACATAAAAAGTAATATATATGTTACAATAATTAACAGTTGAAATGACGTACGAATAAATTGCGGTCAAAATTTATCTTGTTTGACTTTCGGAATCAAAGTAAAACTTTTCTCTTTCGGAAAAGGATCATATTTGCCCTTGTACTCGTATAAATAAGTCATATTTATACTTTTTCTTCTACTTTGTTAAATCTCCACGTTCCTACATAAAATTAGTTATGTAGATTTTATTTATCCCAATTAATCTGATCACCAAATCATTTTAACCAGCCTAAAAAAGAATTGGCTTAATATATGTACGGAAACATGACCTTTTTTTCTCCATCATGTACGAACTACTTTTTCCTCTTTTGTACTCTACTCTACTCTCCTTCCTCACAGTTCATTTCCTCCATTTTCAGCTCGTCGTTTTCACTCCATTTCTCACACAGAAACTCGTTCCTCACTGCCTAAAAAGATGTTGTCTTTATGGGAACAACGTATTTGGTTTTGGTGCTCAATGTTGTCTTGTACAACTACGTTGGTTTCAGTCTTTGCTGATGGTCTGCGCACAGAGAGCTCCACCACCATCATTTTACCTGTTTTTTTTTTCTTGCGGTATTTGGTTGGATGATTATTTTGTATCTTGGCCCAGCTCGTCGAGGTGAAGAGATGCTAGCTGCTATTATTTTCCAGAGTCAGTGAGGTGGTGCAACCCTATAGGAGTTGTACTCGGGGGGATTGTATTTATTGGACTATACTGTAGGCAGGCAACGACTTTCGAGCTCCATCTTGCATTTTTGGGATTTGTGTCTGTCTTTTCCATCGACATGCTATTAAGGCCCGTGGAGACCGATATGGGCTTACTGTATGCTTTCTATGGACTCTCTATTGGCACTTCCGTCAGAGACTATCACTATCTGCAGAGGCAGAGCCAGGATTTGAGGTCTGGGGGTTCAGAATTTTAAGACAGGACAACGACCTCAAGCTAAAGTATAATAGACAAGGGTGTCTCAATAAAATTAATGTCCTAAAGCTAAATTTTAATCTGAGACCTTAAATATATACTACACATACATAAAACAAATTCTAGTCTTGCATTTTTGTTTTTTTATAATTGTTGCATTTACTTCACATAGTAACATTATCATTAATGTTTATAATAGTGAGGATTAATTCAAGTTAATAAGATGTTAGTCATATGTTTTAAATACATTATCTTAGATGTTGTTGTAAAAACTTTATTTAATAATATGAAGATTTTGATTAATTTAGTTCAAAGTTCTAAAATATTTCTCTTAAAAAGTAGATAGTTTGTTCCCTTCTTTTATTATACTCCCTTCGTTTCAATTTATGTGAACCCATTTGACTGGGCACGACATTTAAGAAAGAGTGAAGATTTTTTAAACTTGTAGCTCAAAATAAGTCTTGAATATTTGTGTGGCTGTAAATCATTTCATAAAGTGAATTTGTTTCCAAATTAGAAAAGAGGTCACTCATTTTGGCACGGACTAAAAAGGAAATAGGTTCACATAAATTGAAACAGAGGGAGTATAAATTTTGTACTTCTTTTTACAATCTTCAATATTGTCTAAGAAAAAATAAAATCATAAAATTCAACCATAAAAATTTTGGGGCCTTAAAAGTTTAGGGGGTCAAAGCAAAGGTTTTACTAGCTTTACCCTTGAGCCACCCATGATAACAACCATCAAACTAACGAACAAGTATCTGTATTTAATATATTTTAAAAATCTAATTTTGGGTTTGGCTTTGTGAAAGAAAACGATGAAAGAGAAAGGTAGCAACAAGTATCGGGAGAATTCGATTTGCTTTTTGCTTGTTGATTTGTCAATTTTATAATTTGTTTTTAAAATATAAAGTGTTAAAAGAATTCTGTATAATATTTTGTATGATAGCAAAAAGGGAAAAAGTTATCCCCAAAGGAAAAGAACTGCACAAGTTCAATTTATACGTTCTTCTAGTTTTAAAAAGTGAATTAAAAGAGAATCTTGGTTATTATAACAAAAAAACAAAAAAACCTGCATTGGTGGGGTTTCTAACCCACATCTCTGGAAAGAGAGAACTTCTCTAACCTCTGCATTACCACTGAACCAATCGCTTATTTGTGTGTGTGGGTTCGTAAGTAAACAATATCTACCTTTACTGTTTTTCTATAGTAAAAATACAGGGTCTACGCAAAAGCTACTGGGTTCGCCCGAACCCCCTTTGACACTGTAGCTCCGCCCCTGACTATCAGTATCCTACGTGGGTGATTTTTATAATATGTACTACACTTGTCTTTGTGACGGCACACTTTGAGTCCACCAGTATTGTGGCGGCGGCGGCTGCTGCGGCTAGGGAGATTGGAGATGCTATGGTGGCTGGTGATGCTGCACGGGCTGCTCGTTCAGGTAATTTCAATCACTCATTTGGTTATGGTCTTAGCGTGGGATTTAGGCTAGAATTTATTGTTTGAGTGATTGTTGATTTTTCCATCAATCAATTATGGATAGCGTGGATTAGTGGGAAAGGGTAACGTTGCTATATATGGAAATATCTTTGCAGTTATACAGGTATTTTGTTTCTTTTTTTGGTATAGATTGTGTGTTCTGTTCTTGATATTAGTTCATGAAAAATAGGTTTTTTTCCTTGTATGTTTTATGTTTGAAGTAAAACTAGTTAAAGATTAGATCTTTATTTCTTTTGCTGATCAAGTATGGTTCTTTTTGTATTGATTTTGTGTTCTTTTTCTTGAAAACAATTGATGAAAAATGAGGTTGTCAACCACTATATCTTTCTTTGTCACAAAATGCTGCATCAATGTCTGGTAACAATTCGACCATTTAAGGCGCTTTTTCAATACTCGGTCGCGGTATGAGAAGCGCAATACATTAATCTTTTAATCTCTTGGAAAATAATTTTTAGGGAGGTGACATGATTTTTACATCAACCGTAGAAACTGAAGATGCCTAATTTTGAGAGCATACGCGTAGAGGTGAATGACTAGGTTTGTGCTATGATTATTGCTGACTAGGTTTGTGCTATGATTATTGCTGATGAGGTGGAGGAAGCTAAGGAAGATTGATCTTGGTAATGCTGCATTCAGAAAACCTACTCGTTTTTGTGCTAAAAGGGGATACAGACATGAAGTAACGTGTACCAAGTCAATCAATTTATGCCTATGCCTTTGCTGGATTGTTTGGATTTTGCCTTATTCATAATGTGTTGAGATTTTAGTATAGGTATGTTATAAGTATGTAGTAGTAGTACTAAGATTGGTTTGCTCAAGGTTTAGTTATCTTAATATGCAAGTATATGTACTGATTTTGACTAACTGCGTTTTTATTTCTTTTCGTTTATTTACTCTCAAACATGAGTACTCTATGTGAACTTCATAGTTCATACAACATACAGGAAAAGTTCATTAGTTCATACAACATACAGGAAAAACAAAAAGTTGTTTGCTTTGCGTTTTGCTAAATTTTTGTTCTTTTCCATTTTCTACGGGTCCGGTTACCCCTTTAAACTAGTCGTGTACGTCTCTCAAAAAGTGGTGATCTGGGAAAGGAAATACTTTTAAAACTAGGAAATAATTTTAATTACAGTACAACTAGGATTCAAATTGCCTTTAATAATTTCTAATTATAATTTTTAAAAAGATACTAATATTATTAAAAGAAAATTAAGGTGATTACCTCTAAACTTACTAAAATTCTTCTACGGTGCACCAAACTTAAACTCACTCTTATATATATTAGTCGTTGATAGGACCCTGCATAGTCATGGTTCCTACTATATTACTATTAGAGAGTGAAATAATTTTACTAAACACAATTCCTCGAATGTCTTTCCACACAGTAATAGCAGCAAATATTGGAGGAACTGTAACCTTGTATTTTTTATCATTAAAGATGTTATTGTTCCTACACAGCCAGATGTTCCAAAAACAGAAAGGGATCTTGGCAGTATTCCCAGATAGTAGCCCAGTTCCTATGATTGATACCATTAATGTGAAGGGGATCTTGTTTCTTGAGGGCTAACTCATGCCAAAAGGAGCTGACAATGTAATAATCAAAGAAGATGTGGTCCATAATCTCTATATCTTGACCACATATTTTGCAACGAGGACCATGGTTGATACCAATTTTGTGGAGATACTTGTTGGCAGTCTTTCATGAAAAAGTAACAAGACGAAGGATTTGATATTATAAAGGGTGTGGAGCTTCCAGATCCCGTTAAAACTGTTATGCTAATGAGAATTGGTTGAATTGAATTCTTTAGCAATCAATTTATAAGAGACCATTCATTGCTAGTGAGGCCCTAGATGAGCTTATCCTCTTCATCACAATTGTGAGATAAGAGTGTTTTCTAGATAGAATGAATCAAGTTGTCGGGCATTGTGAAGAAGAGGGGAGTAAAATTCCAGGAATCATTAATGATCATGCTAGAGACTTTAAGCAGTCTCCTCCCTTCCTAAGGGGACCTTGGAAATAGCTTCTGATGGAATCAGAGTTGGGAATTCATTTATCAGTCCCCTTTATGAACTACCCACCTAAAGCCTTGATCGTAAGGAGGTTCCGTTCCTCACTTACCATCCAAACCTTGCAAACAAGGAGTATATCAAATATTGCCCCCTGATAGGCCCACTGTTGTGTTTAGTTGTGGGTTTTTTGATACACATTAGACTGCGAGTCAATACATCTACTGGGTGCTCATGTGTGCACTCTTTCTCTCATAATGATGATGAGGCCTATTAGTACTGACATGGGGTCATTCTATCTGCTTTGCGCCCTTTGGGTTGGTCTCTCGGTGAATGACTATCACTTCTCCTGGGGAACGTCGTTTGGTTTCGGTGTTAGTACTTTCCTTATGTTTTTCCGTGCATATATGGAGACTGAGGCTGTTGCTGCACTTACTGCGAGGTATTTGTTTAATAAATATGTTTGTTTCTTTTGAATATTTTTAATTAGTGCTAAACTTTTATCTAGTTTAATATTGTAGGCAGAGGGACATCCGTGAGGATGAGTGCCTTTTGTGATACTCCCAAGATTGAAACTATTGATGTGGGTTCCCTTGCCTTTGCTACTTTGCAATCCACACATATGTCAAGTATTTCAATCCCATTGGCGTGTTTTCGGGTTTGATTGTGGCTCTTATGTTACACATAAGACAGGCTGACACAAGGTTCATTTACTGGGTGTTGGTATGTTCACTTGTGGGCTCGCTCTCCGTCATAATGACATTGAGTCCTGTCAGCATCGACATGGGGTCATTTTATCCGCTGTGCAGCCTTTTATTGGTCTCTCACTGAGAGACTATGGCTACTCTTGGTGGAGATGGTTTGCGCTGGGTTTTAGTGGTTTCCTTTTGTGGCTCCATGTGTATAAAGAGACCAGGTCTTTTTCTTTGTGAATTAATGCAAGAGTTTTGTACATTATTCTACTTTGATGCATTTTTGAATTAAATGACACCACATTTTTGGTATTGTGATTTTCTTTGTTTTGGTGATGCTTGCATAAATGTTGAATGAAGAGGTGTTTTTATGGGTTAGTACATAATGACCCTTGGTTTTAGCACATTTCTTTTATTTTTCATACTTATTCTTTACATGATAGTATAAGAGATAAAGGCTGCCTATTATTTATATTAGTAAGAGTTAATTCAAGTTATTAAGATGTTAGTCATATGTTTGTGATATATTACTTAGATCTCATTGTAAGAAACTTTATTTACTAATATAAAGATTTGAATAGTTTAATTAAAATCCTAAAGTAATTTTCTACAACCTTGCTCTATAAAGAGTTTTGCAATTTTCTTCCACAAACCACAATGTTTTCTAACTAAGAAAAAATAAAATTTGTAAATATTTTTTTATAAAGAGTTCGTAATTTTTTTCACAAACTACAGTATGTATTAATTAAGCAAAAACAAAATATTGTGTATCTAACCAGATGAAGAAATAGGTACGTTGTAAAGGATAACCTAAATGTGGTTATGCTTATGCATACGTGGATGATAAGTTGGTAAGAGGAGTGGATTTGGACGTTATCAGTGGAAAAGGCGTTAATCAAATTAATATGCCATTATATTACTGTAATGTCATGTTTTGATCCTTTAAAGGATGCATGGTGTCTCGGGTTAGTTTTCACGATCGAAACACATTTTCGTTGTAGTCTGAATCATAAACATATTAAAATAAATGTTGATTATTACGTTATACACATAAAATTCTCACGATTAAGCCTTGACAATGAGGCCGCGTTGGACCAACCTGACCCCCTAAAAATGAGCTCTGCCAATTTCAGTGCCAGGCTCACTCTTAGGGGGCCAAGTTGGGCGTGAACATGGGGTGTCTAACCCAGTCCCCTTACTCTGTTATAGGTTTTTCAGGTTGAGGGTCGAGCATCTTTCTTACTTTGTATTGTTGTATGAAATTATAAATGAATTTTGTAAATAGAGACAAATTTGAAAAGAATTCAAAGGCTTAATGAGCCTATAATTTTATTAATAGACAAATTAGCATGAACCAAAATGATGAAGTATGATATTATTATGGCTTATTTACTATTATAGTAGGATATGGTTTGTTAATATATTTGTTTAGGAATACAATTTTTAATTGTCTTATTGATTTATATTGTTATTGGATAAAAAATATATGGTGTGTTTCATTTCAACATTTACACACAATTTATAACGTTAGATTAGCTTTTGTAAGGCATTAATAGGCATATATAAATTATTGTACATCAAACAACACGGTTTTACATGAGTCTCGGGAAGAACAATTGATTTTCATTTGAAATAGAGGTATAAACATACTTTGACAAGAACCTATTTGCTTTATTGTATTCCTAATCTTCCATTACGGTTATTAGGAACCCTAACTTAATCCATGAATCATGAATTCTTCCTCATGTATTCTCATTATGTTTATATGAAACTTTATGATTTTATGTAGCAAGTTACAAGCATGTTTTCAAGTCAATTATATATATATAATTATGAACTATTGTTATTACTCATGAATCAAGAACATGTTTGCAAGACTATGACAAGTTATCTCATGAAACCATATTACAAGATATTTCATGAAACCATGTTTACAAGTTATTTCGTGAAATCATGATTACAAGTTATTTCACGAAAATCATGGGCTTCTTAGCCAACTATATTATGTTCATGTTTTTGGGAATTGCTTAGTTAACCGAGAAGGCTCAGATAGCCTGAAACTACGTAGCCACCGTAGGATAAGGGTTGTCAGCAAGGAGGCAACATCTTCATTATGCAGTTTGGATCCTTACATGCTTATTATTACTTAAATCTCATATCCCTGGCAAGGTTGTGAGTGTTCTGCTGGTAGGACGCAAGTACCAGACCATGTTGTCGGTTATACTATAGCATTCCCCACGATACAAAGTAGTTTTACATACAAGTATTTCTATTGATTACTGTTTTAAGACTTCACTCACGTTTCATGTTCATGTTCAAGTTACATTCAGTTTCAGTTCATATCCTATATCTATGTTGTGCCATGTTCTTCATTTCAGCAGGTTTTACATACTAGTACTATTCACCATGTACTAACGTCCCTTTTGCCCGGGGCCTGCACTTCACGGTGCAGATACCGGTTTTCAGGAGCATACATCTGCGCAGTAGGATCACTTCAGATATCAGCTTATTGGTGAGCCCCACTTCTGTCACGACCCAGCTAGGGGCCGTGACGGGTACCCGGGACTAGCCACCGAGCACCACTCGTTCTAATACTCATCTTACTGATTTAATGCCTTTTTACCAATTTTTTATACACGAATTGTAGGAAAATCATATTTTATATAAAAACATAAATACTTATATACATTTGCCTCTCGGCCATCAAAATAACATATACATAATAATAACATCTTGCGAGACCATCTGACCCACACTGCGTATCTACGAGCCTCTACTGACATACTAAACATATAGACGGAACAAGACTCCGTCATGCCCAAAATATGCATATATACCAAAAGAAGAACCATAAGCACCTCCGGACAATGGAGTGCTTTCGATCAGTTGACAGCTACTAAGGGTCTGGACCAAGCTCACCTTCCTGTCTACCTGTGGGCATGAACACAGCGTCCAAAGAAAACGGACGTCAGTACGAACATTGTACTGAGTATGAGAGGCATAAACATCAATATGAACATCAATATGAAACATCTGAATCTGAATGACAATCATAAAAGAAGTAATGCATGCTGTCTTACTCATACTCATCATAATCTAATGTGAACATCAATATGAAACATCTGAATCTGAATGACAATCATAAAAGAAGTAATGCATGCTGTCTTACTCATACTCATCATAATCTCATATATGCATAATATGCAAGCTGCCCGTCCATATCGGAACGGTGTAATAATCAATAACATTAGCCCGCGTCCAGGCCTCCCGCGTCCGGGGTACCATCTCATGCCGCCCACTAGTGGTGTCTGCCCATGCCAAAAGGTCATGGTGTATCCGTATAGCTGCCCGCCGTAGCGGTGACTGCCCGGCCAACTAGGCACGGTGTAATGCAAGTATGACATGCTTATCGTAAAATACTTATAATATAATACTTTTCAAAATATGCTTATCTCATCATAATACATGCATGAAGCTCATGATCAAATGTACTCTATCGGGGTGACGTAAGGTCGTGATCCCCCGATTTCATTATGGAGGAATTATTAACATTCTGCCTCACCTTGATGGAATTAGTACCTAAGGTGAGTGTAAGAAATAAATAGCATCATTATCAATATGGCATCATCATATCATATCTCTTATCTCTTATCTTATATAGACATTTATGGACTTAGGCTTCTAGCTTTCCGGAAATAGGAACTCATGAAGAGGAAAAACACTTATGCTATAGGATTCATGCCATTAGAAAAAAAGGACTAGCCTCACATACCTTTGTCGTTTAGCTATGTTATCGTTCACTTGCTCTCCTCCAATGTCACGTCGTTACCTTAACGGGAGAATTCATATTAACATTAGTTAATAGATTATAAGGACGCGTCGTAAATTCTAGAGAAAATTGGGCAGCATTTCCCCTGTAAACTTAACAATCCTCGAAATTCCAACTTAGCCAAACATCAATCAAAATACCAACAACAACAATACCAACAATTTCATATCAAACTAGACTTAAATCCATTCTTAAATTACTCCCAAAACAGTCCAATATACATTCGGATGCCAATGCTTGTATACACTTCTTTATTTCCCTATATCCATAATATAACAACAACAACTACAACCAATCCCCCGATATTCCAGCCTACAAAACAGTCCATAACGACCATAAAACAGTCCCCAAAATATCATCGCAAAACAGCCACAAATATTATACCAAACAGCTCCAAAATATAGTCACAAAACAGCCACAAAAATTACATAAAACAGCCCCAAAATTTTGTCATAAAACAGCCACGAAAATTATATAAAACAGCCCCAAAATATTGTCAATAAACAGTCACGAAAATTACATAAAACAGCCCCAAATATCGGCACAAAACAGCCCGGTATACGCTTTGTATACAATATCTTTATACGCTTTATTCTCCCAAATTCAAGAACAACAACTTATCAACAACTTCAACAACAATGTCAACAATTATTATACATCATAACTCAGCTAATTCCATCCATTTAATCCACCTAAAACAGCCCCTTAATCCATAAATCCCAACAAAACAACAAACGAGTTTATAATGCTATTTTCTCCGTTCTAATCCGTTAAAACTCTAAATAAACTTGCTAACAATGAAAAATGGACCTTAATCTTACCTTAATTATGCAGCAACCACTTCCACCCTCTCTTTCTTGGCTGATTTTTAGCTCAAATTGAAGGCAACGCGACGTACAACACTTTTCTCTTCAGGAGCTTCGCGATTCGGGGCTTAGATTGTGGTCAAAATTTGGTTTCTTTCTCTATCTCTCCTCTCTCTCTCTACCTCTGAAATTTCTGGGTTTTTTTGAGGTCTGAAAATGAAAGAGAAGGCCGAATTTTTTCATTAAATGGCAAAGAAAATGGGCTGACCCGACTTGGAATCGGGTTGGGCCGAATTCATTGCCCAGCTTGACCTTTCTGCCTTAAAATGTTCATATCTCCTTATCCCGATGTCACATGAAGACCCACGACCTATGGTTGGAAAGCTATTTCAATTATCTACAACTTTCATTCTGGGAGTTTTCCCAAATTCCCAAAGGACGATAAGGTTATGACCTCCCGAAATCAAATCACCCGAAAACGTATCTTAAAAATATTATTTTGGAGGGCTTTCACTTTGATTTGGCTCAAGGGTCCTTCTTGGGTTGTGTTTAACTTCGCATATATTATTCATATAACTTGTCATATGTTCTAAAAAAAAAAAATCTCGACATGTGGACCCCACCTCAGCTTATGAATAATTCATCGTACGAAAATACGGGATATAACATCCTTCCCCCCTTTGGAACATTCGTCCTCGAATGTTAAACTATGCGGGAATTTTACAAAAATTTCGCTAGAGTTTCCCCTGTAATATGACACTACCATCCTGTCACAACAACCCATAGTAACTGTGCCTCATAGGGCCATGATACAATAGAACTATAAATTGGCCCCACACGACCAAAAGCATGAAAGAAAGCACACATACCTCATAGTGCTAGCGTTTCATCTAGAATCTCTCCCGGGGGTTGGAATAAGTGCGGATACTTAAACTTCATACTCTCATATTCATAAAACATATTGACAATATATTTACATGATAAGGGAGCTTTCATTCATAACTAACTTACTTGGTAGCGTATGTCACTCATTTATATATATCACAAATCGTACTTTATCGATTACCGTCGCTACATAGAATAAAACCTCTCAATTCATACTTGCTTAATATTACAAATATTCATTTCTCCTTTCACACATTATCAAAGGTGCAGATGTACCTGTGATGGCATCAGGCTATGACCCTGGATCCTGTCGCTCCGTTAGAGCATATATACGGGGCTGAGTGGCACCTGAAGTAGATGCTCCCCCTCTGCCTCTACCTCGGCCTGCTGTTATCTGGGGAGTCTGTGCTGTCGGGCGTGCTGATGAAGAACCAACTGCTGAACCTGTGGGCTGAGTCCCAACTCTACCACTCATCGACGGGCAATCTCTCATAATGTGCCCAACCTGGCCACAAGCGTAACAAGCATCTGATCCCTGGAGACACCGTCCGGAATGTAGTCTACCGCACTGACTGCACCGCGGTGCTGGGGGTCTTCTCTGGCTATAATCTCCCCTATACCGAGAGCCTGACTCTGTAAAACTCTGATCCGGTCCGGGATGACTAGAGAAATCGTACCCTTGACTTGCAACTCGTGGAGGTACACTAGTCACCGATTGACCTGAGTGACTAGAATAGTTTTGCCTTGATCCCCCTTTATATTCACTGCTTGCTCCCATCGATCTAGCCCTCTTGTTTTGCCTTCGATCAACATCCCAGTCACCCCTTTGCGGAGGTTGTTGTCCTTCTAGATTCTGAGCATGAGCTTGTATACGGGCAATATCCATCCCTGCTTGCAACGAGGCTGTCAGACAGTCTTTGAATAAGTGTGGCTCCAAACCACTCACAAATCTATGCACACGATCCCCCATGTCGGCCACCATAGTCGGGGCATACCGGGCTAAGGAATTAAATTGCAGGCTATACTCTCGAGCACTCATGGTTCCTTGCTTTAGACTCAAGAACTTGTCCGCTCTAGCTTGGCGGACCTCGGGCGGCAAGTAGTGACGAATAAAAGCATCCACAAATTCCTGCCATACAGGCGGAGGCGCATTCTCTCCTCTTGACAGCACCCAGTTGTTATACCATAACACTGCCACGTCCCGGAGTCTATAAGACGCCAACTCCACGGACTCAGTCTCGGAGGCATGAATAATTTTCAATGTCCTCAACATCTCATCAATAAAACCTTGCGGGTCTTCATCCGGCTTTGACCCGAAAAACTCCGGAGGCTTCAGACTTATAAAATCACGAGCTCTAGTACTAGCTGACTGATCACGTGAACTCGCATTCTGCCGTTGTGCCTGGGCGGCAACCAACTGTGTCAGTAAATGGATGGCCTCGGTCACTTGTTGACCCGAAGCAACCGGTGGAGGGACTGGATGCACTGGAGCTGGAGTGGAGACCTCTTCATGCTCTTCTGCTACTGGTGGAATAGAGGTAGCATGCGAGGGAGTGGCACTCTGAGACTCACTATGTCCTAGTTCAACCGGGGGCTCTCGGCTGGTGCCTTCTCCCGCAGCACCTAGTATTGTGCTGACTTTCTTCTTCTTTCTCAAAGGCATTGCTGAAAATTAAACAGAAAAGATTAGATAGTTGCATCCTTAACTTGGCTCTATCGCACGATCTCTTAAGATGAAAAACGGTCATTTTTCCTAAATGCCCTATAGCCTCTTGTTTATTAGCGTGGCGCGCAACACACCATAAACAAGACTCTACTAGACACGGCTCGTAGACACTTCCTAGGACTGAACTGCTCTGATACCACTTTTGTCACGACCCAGCTAGGGGCCGTGACGGGTACCCGGGACTAGCCACCGAGCACCACTCATTCTAATACTCATCTTACTGATTTAATGCCTTTTTACCAATTTTTTATACACGAATTGTAGGAAAATCATATTTTATATAAAAACATAAATACTTATATACATTTGCCTCTCGGCCATCAAAATAACATATACATAATAATAACATCTTGCGAGACCATCTGACCCACACTGCGTATCTACGAGCCTCTACTGACATACTAAACATATAGACGGAACAAGACTCCGTCATGCCCAAAATATGCATATATACCAAAAGAAGAACCATAAGCACCTCCGGACAATGGAGTGCTTTCGATCAGTTGACAGCTACTAAGGGTCTGGACCAAGCTCACCTTCCTGTCTACCTGTAGGCATGAACACAGCGTCCAAAGAAAACGGACGTCAGTACGAACATTGTACTGAGTATGAGAGGCATAAACATCAATATGAACATCAATATGAAACATCTGAATCTGAATGACAATCATAAAAGAAGTAATGCATGCTGTCTTACTCATACTCATCATAATCTAATGTGAACATCAATATGAAACATCTGAATCTGAATGACAATCATAAAAGAAGTAATGCATGCTGTCTTACTCATACTCATCATAATCTCATATATGCATAATATGCAAGCTGCCCGTCCATATCGGAACGGTGTAATAATCAATAACATTAGCCCGCGTCCAGGCCTCCCGCGTCCGGGGTACCATCTCATGCCGCCCACTAGTGGTGTCTGCCCATGCCAAAAGGTCATGGTGTATCCGTATAGCTGCCCGCCGTAGCGGTGACTGCCCGGCCAACTAGGCACGGTGTAATGCAAGTATGACATGCTTATCGTAAAATACTTATAATATAATACTTTTCAAAATATGCTTATCTCATCATAATACATGCATGAAGCTCATGATCAAATGTACTCTATCGGGGTGACGTAAGGTCGTGATCCCCCGATTTCATTATGGAGGAATTATTAACATTCTGCCTCACCTTGATGGAATTAGTACCTAAGGTGAGTGTAAGAAATAAATAGCATCATTATCAATATGGCATCATCATATCATATCTCTTATCTCTTATCTTATATAGACATTTATGGACTTAGGCTTCTAGCTTTCCGGAAATAGGAACTCATGAAGAGGAAAAACACTTATGCTATAGGATTCATGCCATTAGAAAAAAAGGACTAGCCTCACATACCTTTGTCGTTTAGCTATGTTATCGTTCACTTGCTCTCCTCCAATGTCACGTCGTTACCTTAACGGGAGAATTCATATTAACATTAGTTAATAGATTATAAGGACGCGTCGTAAATTCTAGAGAAAATTGGGCAGCATTTCCCCTGTAAACTTAACAATCCTCGAAATTCCAACTTAGCCAAACATCAATCAAAATACCAACAACAACAATACCAACAATTTCATATCAAACTAGACTTAAATCCATTCTTAAATTACTCCCAAAACAGTCCAATATACATTCGGATGCCAATGCTTGTATACACTTCTTTATTTCCCTATATCCATAATATAACAACAACAACTACAACCAATCCCCCGATATTCCAGCCTACAAAACAGTCCATAACGACCATAAAACAGTCCCCAAAATATCATCGCAAAACAGCCACAAATATTATACCAAACAGCTCCAAAATATAGTCACAAAACAGCCACAAAAATTACATAAAACAGCCCCAAAATTTTGTCATAAAACAGCCACGAAAATTATATAAAACAGCCCCAAAATATTGTCAATAAACAGTCACGAAAATTACATAAAACAGCCCCAAATATCGGCACAAAACAGCCCGGTATACGCTTTGTATACAATATCTTTATACGCTTTATTCTCCCAAATTCAAGAACAACAACTTATCAACAACTTCAACAACAATGTCAACAATTATTATACATCATAACTCAGCTAATTCCATCCATTTAATCCACCTAAAACAGCCCCTTAATCCATAAATCCCAACAAAACAACAAACGAGTTTATAATGCTATTTTCTCCGTTCTAATCCGTTAAAACTCTAAATAAACTTGCTAACAATGAAAAATGGACCTTAATCTTACCTTAATTATGCAGCAACCACTTCCACCCTCTCTTTCTTGGCTGATTTTTAGCTCAAATTGAAGGCAACGCGACGTACAACACTTTTCTCTTCAGGAGCTTCGCGATTCGGGGCTTAGATTGTGGTCAAAATTTGGTTTCTTTCTCTATCTCTCCTCTCTCTCTCTACCTCTGAAATTTCTGGGTTTTTTTGAGGTCTGAAAATGAAAGAGAAGGCCGAATTTTTTCATTAAATGGCAAAGAAAATGGGCTGACCCGACTTGGAATCGGGTTGGGCCGAATTCATTGCCCAGCTTGACCTTTCTGCCTTAAAATGTTCATATCTCCTTATCCCGATGTCACATGAAGACCCACGACCTATGGTTGGAAAGCTATTTCAATTATCTACAACTTTCATTCTGGGAGTTTTCCCAAATTCCCAAAGGACGATAAGGTTATGACCTCCCGAAATCAAATCACCCGAAAACGTATCTTAAAAATATTATTTTGGAGGGCTTTCACTTTGATTTGGCTCAAGGGTCCTTCTTGGGTTGTGTTTAACTTCGCATATATTATTCATATAACTTGTCATATGTTCTAAAAAAAAAAAATCTCGACATGTGGACCCCACCTCAGCTTATGAATAATTCATCGTACGAAAATACGGGATATAACAACTTCTCTCGGGGTTCAACATGGAGTCTGCATTAGTATTTAGTTTATGGTAGTCCAGGGCCATGTCCTGGTAGTTAGTATTCAGACATGTTTTAGAGGTTTCATAGACATATGTTAGTTCACAGAGTCAGTTATGCTTTTATGTTTGCAAACTATTGTGTTTCCATGATATTTCATACTATGAGATAATTTCAAGACTTTATTCCGCAAATTACATTTTCATGATTTATTTAAATTGCATCATATAGATTATATTATTTTGATGCCCATGTTGACAAGCAAGCCATGAGGTTCGCTCGGACACATGCAAGTAAGGCCCGAGTGTCGTGTTACGCCCAGGCCATGGTTCGGGGCGTGACAGAATGCCATATAACCAAGGTGGGAGGGGTGGGGGCTGGAGAAGGCCATAAAATAGAGGTGCAAGGCAAGCTCAGAAAACGAATGCAGTTGGCGGAGGGGCCAGCAGTAGTGTTGGAACAGCAGGTGCTACAGGGGAAGTTACTATCCCGGTCTCAAATACTTTTCAACCACTTGGGAGGGAGGGGGAAATATCTAACAAGGAACAAGCTGAAGTTGGGAGGGGTAGTCAAGAGGCTCCTCCGGGGGATGGTTAAAATCATGAGCTGGAATGTGAGGGGCCTGAATGGCCTCAATAAGCAGAGGGAAGTCAAACTCCCCTGCAATAACTTAGATTTAGGATTAATGTGTTTTATCAAAACTAGAATAAAAATACATAAGGTGGGATCGATGGTGGAAGACATGTTTGGAGGATGGGAGTATAGGAGCAACCATGCTGCCCATTATAATGGAAGGTTGTTACTAGTTTGGAGGAAAGATTGGTTCGTTGTGGTGGTCGAGAGCGAAACAGCTCAGGCCATGACATGCTAAATCACATGTATTTCAATGCAACTTAGATTTAATGCAACTTTCGTATATGCCTTTAACCAAAAAGAAGATAGGAAGGAATTGTGGAACTACTTAATGCAGTTGAATCTGAGGTCTATCCCATGGGTGGTATTAGGGGATTTTAATGCGGTGTTGCATGCTGAGGACAGAATTGGTGGTACCCCGGTCACATATGCCGAAATTATGGATTTTCAACTTTGCTTGGATACTTGTGGACTAGTGGAGCTCCCAACTAATGGGGGTAAATACACATGGACGGATAATCAAGATGAAAGAATTTTTTCCCGAATCGACTGGGTGTTTGTAAATGGGGAGTGGATCGATGATATGCCGTACTGTAGAGAAAACATCCTCCCAGCAGGTGTAAGTGACCACTGTCCCATTGTGGTCCAAATGGTGAAGCAGATTAAAAAGACTAGACTTGCATTTAAGTTCTGTAATGTTTGGTGTCAACATCCATATTTTCACAAGGTTGTTGAAGATGGTTGGTGCACAGATATAGCAGGGTATAGAATGTTTCAAGTGGTTCAAAAATTGAAGAGGTTGAAACAGAACCTCAAACAGCTGCATCGTCAACATTTTAGCAACATTGTTCAGGAGGCAAAAAATGATAGGATAGCCATGCTACAGTGCCAGGAGAGACTACTTGCAAATCCTACTGATGCTCACATACAACAAGAGGAGAAAAGCCTTAGATTGAAGTATAGTCAGTCTGCTAAACTTTCAGAACTGTTCTTGCTCCAAAGAAGTAAAGCTACCTGGATAAAGTTAGGAGACGACAACACAAAATATTTTTTCTCCTTAATCAAACAAAGAAAATTGATACAATCAGTGTGCCAAATTCAAGATTAGCAGAGCCAAGTCCAACATGAGCAAGACAAGCTTGCGGGGGTATTTGTTCGATACTACCAGCATATGCTAGGGGAGCATGGGGGGCCGAGAAGAAAGGCATATCCAGGTTTCTTTACTCAGGGGCCTAAACTATCTATGGAACAACAATGCAGGCTGTTGAGGGTTTTTACTGAGAAAGAGATAAAAGATGCTATGTTTAGCATCAAAATTAATAAGAGCCCAGGCCCTGATGGCTATGGGAGTGGGTTTTTCAGAGTAACGTGGCCTATGGTGGGACATGACGTGTGTGATGCAGTATGGGAATTTATGAGGACATGTAAAATGCTAAAACAACTAAATACCACCTTGATTTCCCTCATTCCTAAGGTGAATAACCCTATCAATGCAATCCAATTTCGACCCATATCCTGCTGCAATGTGTTGTATAAATGCATTTCAAAATTACTATGTGCACGACTGTCAGCAGTGCTACCAAATCTGGTCAATGCCACACAAGCGACATTTGTTAAAGACAGGTCATTGGTACACAATGTGTTAATATGCCATGACTTACTCAGGCATTATAATAGGAAGACTTCAGCAAGATGTTTGATGAAGATTGACCTGAGGAAAGCGTACGATATGGTGCAATGGGAGTTTGTGCAGGAAATGCTAGAAGGGTATGGTTTCCTGGAAAAATTTACTCAATTAGTGATGTCCTGTGTCACTACAACTAGTTTTTCTGTGAAGGTAAATGGGGACAGCTGTGGGTATTTTGACGGGAAAAGGGGGCTGCGTCAAGGTGACCCACTCTCTCCTTTGTTATTTGTGTTAATCATAGAGTATCTGAGTCGAGTTTTAACGCAAATGAGCCAGCTGGCTGACTTTCGATTCCACCCGATGTGCAAAGATATGCAGCTCACACATCTTACGTTTGCGGATGATCTCATGATCTTTTGTAAAGGTACTGAAGCATCAGTTCAAAGGATAATGGAGGCATTGCACCACTTCTCGGATGTTACAGGTTTGAGCGCAAATTCTGACAAATCGAGCATCTACATGGCTGGTGTGGATGATGAGACAAGAACAAACCTGTTGGAAAGCACTGGTTTCAGGGAAGGGTCCTTCTCTATGAAGTATCTGGGCCTACCTCTGTCGCCAAAAAAGTGGACCAAACTTGATTGCCATCAACTTAGTATGAAAGTTACAGAGAAAATCAGGTCTGTGGCATCACGACATCTTTCTTATGCAGGTAAATTACAAGTTGTTAATTCAATTCTCTTCTCTCTTCACAACTTTTGGGGGGCAGTTTTCATCCTGCCCCAAAGTGTGTTGAAGGATGTCGACAGGAAATGCCGAGATTATCTGTGGGGCAGCAGTGAAAATGCTAAGAAAGTACCCTTGGTAGCATGGGAGAAGGTGTGTAAACCAAAGAAACATGGTGGGTTGAATATTAGAAGTTGTAGGAAGTGGAACTTGGCATCGGTGGGTAAGTTAGTCTGGCTACTTGTGACTGATAACGAGGCTCTGTGGGTTAAATGGGTTCATGGCATTTATATGAAATGTGATGTGGATTTTTGGAGTCATACTCCACCTGGTAATTGTAGCTGGTACTGGAAGAACCTAAACAAAATTAAACTAGGGATGCAACAATGGTTTAGTCAGAGAAGGTACATGCTCACTAAGGATGGCAACTACTCTGTCACGATGAGCTACCTCACACTGCTGGCCAATACAGTAACGCTTGACACACATGATCTGATATGGAGTAAACTACTCCAACCCAGTCACCGGTTCATACTGTGGTTGGCTGCTCAAAAGAAATTGCTGACAAAAGATAGGATGGCTGGAATAGGCATAGGCTGTGATAAAGCAGCGTGTGTACTCTGTGATCAAGACGAAATGGAGGACCACACACATTTGTTTGTTGATTGCGAATGGTCTAAGGCAGTATGGCGTGGCATTGAACAGTGGCTGGGGGTTCAAGTTCCTCAAATAGAGGCCAATATGGTGCTGCAATTTATCCACAATAAACATTGGTGCAGAATGAAGAAGGAAGTTATAGTTGCTGCCCATGGTGCAAGAATATACTTCATTTGGCACGCTAGGAATTGGAAGATATTCAAAGGAATTACTGTGAATACGAGCTCAATAGTGCAACAAATACAGTTTATAGTGCGAGGAAGAATAGAAATGTTTATAGATACAAAACAGGCAAGGAAATGTATAGGATATTTAGAGACTCTATGTAACTAGTAGTGGTAGAGACATGGTATTCTTGACAACCTTCATGGCAAGGTGGTTAGGATTCCAAGTGCTCTTTTCTAGTTGTTTTGTTGATGGTTGGTGGTAATAAAATGATTTACAGGTTATTACCAAAAAAAAAAAAAAATTGTTGGATGCAGTTGATTTTTTATTTTGATTTTAGTTAGGTTTGCATAGACACTGTATACACCCTCTGATTTGTATACATATGATAGTGTACATATGTATATCCCCAACAAATTTGATTGCGTATAGATTAGAGAATAAAGGAGATGTGATATTGTGGCAGAAGCAACTCTTCTTTTTGGGGGAATTGAAAATGGTTACTATTCTTTAGGTCTTTAGGTATACACGTTTAAAAAGGGAAAACATCCCTATAATGAAGTCCCATCTTTTCTTGATTAGCTACTTAGCGCCAATTTTTTAAGGCTTAAAATATGCTAACGTTTTGGGTTAAATATTTGCTAATATTATGTAGTACCAGTATCAAGAGTCAATTCTTTTTGAAAAGAAAGGGAATCCCATTGGCAGAAACGCAACAAAACTGGCAGGCCCAGATCAGCTTGAAACCAGTCCCAAAACATGAGGTACAGTATTACTTTACAAATCTATTTTGCATATTATTATACATTATTTTATCATACAATATAGTATTAGTTTATATATACACATACACTCACTTTCACACATGTATACACCGTATACACTATTACTTTACAAATCTACATATTATATTATACATTATTCTATCATACAACATATTAGTTTTATATACACGTACACTCACTTTCACACACACACTTTTTGACATATATACTTCTTATAAGTTATTTTAAAAAAGAAGTCATTTTTAGTAGTAGAACTTTGCCTTTGAAGATCCTCAAGATTGAACATCAGAATATCCATAGGTTTAATTGATCAAATTTTTTGATCGTTTGTTTCAACTCGTAGGCTGTCTACATCACACCTCTTAAGGCGCGACCTTTTCTGTACCCTGCTAACGCGGGATGCTTTGTGCACCGGGCTATCATTTTTTTTTTCCATTTCAAATCTAATTAAATTCAAAGGGTCTACTATATAACAACAGTCAAACACAAAAGTCGTTCATTCTTCAAATAGTACTAATATCTATTTAATCATAAGAGTCTCGTGAACACTCTCGCGGAAACAGGAAAATTCAGTTGAAAAATTGCAATTCGCACAACATAATGCATAATTATCAATACATACATGCAGAACATGGTCCATTAGTCTCATCGTATAATCCAATCTGTAAAACAGAAACAAGCACTAATTTTTAGATAGGGAAAAGGGACAAATTTACGCTCCAAGTATAGTTTATAAATTAAATTTTCCCTCCATTAGAGTTAGGGGTCAAATTTGCCCATCCCGTTAACATACTTGTTAAAATTGCCTTATTATGGATGGAAGTGTGACTAGGACTCCTTATCAGTCTACATAGGCGCCATGTGGGTAAATAAATTTGTTTTTTCTTTAAATCTTAGTGTAAAAACATAAAAGGAAAAGGTTCAGAAATACCCCTATATTTTCATAAATTAGCTAGTTTTACCCTCCGTTACAAGTTGGAGTCAAAAATACCCCTAATTTGACGGATATAATCCCTTTCCTTAAGAGTGCTTAATCCCCATTCAGCTGGAGAAAAAAATCTTTTTTATTATAATTTTTGAAAAGTTATAAACTTTTCTGCTATTAGCAAGATAAAAATGTTGAAATTCTGCTGATCCTATAGAAGAGAGAATCAACTCATAATTCATTCTATACTTATAAGTACGAGTAGCGTATGACGCTGTGTCAAAATACCTCTGCATTGTTTACCAAGGTTCATCTTTCCATTGAAGGTCTTCATTTCAAGGAGAATTATTAACTCTCTGTTTTCACTTTGATCATATGAATCTGTGTCCTCATGATCATCTTCAGTAAGGGCACTTGAATAAGAAGGCGGAGTATCATCACCCTTCTTTTTGGAACTTATAAAATCCAGAAATTGTTGATACGTGGGGTCTTCTTTAGTAATATTATTATTAGAAGACCCTGCAATGTTGTCGGCTATAAGCCTCTAGTTGCCTATTTGGGTAAGAACAGTTCATTTGTCTGTTCCTTTGGTTGTTCCTCTGCCTCCCCGGCCTCTATTAGAGTGGGGGTTAAACTGCGGTCTCCTTCTCCAGATAATGTAACTAAGAGTTATGAACTCAAATATTCTCTTGTAAGAAAATCATGGAGACTGTTATCTGACCCTTTTTTATATTATTATTCAAAATGGATTGGTTATATCCAAACCAAAAATGTCTCTTTTTCAAATCAAAGTGAGATTTTTGGGTCATAATATTGAAAAAGGAAAAATTATTCCTATCGCTAGAAGTATTGAATTTGTTTATAAATTTCCTGATATTATTACTGATAAAACCCAGCTCCAAAGATTTCTTGGAAGTTTAAATTATATTTCACCATTTTATAAAGATTTGACAAAAAATACATCTTATATGATAGATTAAAAAAAATTCCTAAAGCATGGACTGAGAGTCATACCCAAGCAGTTAGAAAAATCAAGGAAAAGATTAATAACCTTCCTTGCCTCACCTTAGCCTAATCCTACTTGGCAAAAAATTATTGAAACGAATGCCTCTGATATTGGCTATGGCTCCCTCTATGACCCATCCTTTGGGGTAAAAAATTTCATCCCATTTAATAGCTCTGCGAGCAGTAATTTTGGATTTGCCAAAATCAGTTTCTATCAAAATAGTTTCATTTTTGAAATCCATAATTTTACACATAGGATTCATAGTATATAATGGTTTAAAATATATCCTATAACAAATACATATTACTTCAGTACCAGGCATATAATCATACCCATGTAATTTAACGCTTAATATCAAAGCATTAAGAGAATTCTTGTCCTGCAAGTTAGGATAAGCATTAAAATATATCGGACCATATGCTAAACTGGGACATAATTGTTTAGTGGTAGTGTTTTCTTTATATAAAGAGAGGTGATGAACCTATTTTGCCTCGGATTGAGTAGAATTAATCAATTATGTTTAGTTTTAGGTTTCTTTTAAGAATTTGATGTGTGTCTCTATAACCCATTACTATTTAAATTGGAATATTTTAAATTTAGTCTGCTTTGATTCAAAAGTGAATATTTTAATAATTGTGTTTAGTAGAGAATAACATATCAGTTGAGAAGTGATTTGCCCACTACGTGTTAGAGTTTTCATGTGATACAAACCATTTGGTAAGGTGGCTGATTTACCAAAATTTAGGGACTTTTGCAACCTTATTTGTATCTTTTCAGTTCTTCAGGGGCATGTCTGAAATTATTATTTACTTTGGTACTGAAGTAATTGTTGAAAGATATTAGCTAAAAATGTAATATTAGTGTATCAGGTCTCTCTAAAGTCTAAACAGATTATCTCCAATCGATTAACCCCCTGTTTGGACGGTTGTTTCCCGTGGTTCATTATTGTATTGTTTTCTCTAAAACCACATTTGTTTTCATTGTTTCTAAGATTATGTTGTATGATGTTGTAAACCCATTTTAATCCCGTGGTTATATAACCATGAAAAGACCAATTTTTATAACTACCAATTTGATGGTTTTTGCGTGGTTATGTATTTCATTTTCCCATTATACCCCCCACGCATCCACGCTCCTCCAGCACACCCAAGCCCACCCCCAGCCCTACCTCCCACCAACCCCCACCCTCCACCACCCTACCACGCCACCCCCAGCCAACCCCAACTCCTAACCCCCACCCTCCACCACCCTACCACCCCACCCCTACCAAACCCCCAACCCCCAGCCAACCCTACCACACCACCACCCACTACCCCCCACCCCACCCCCACCCTCACTCCCACTAACCCCTTACCCTCCCACCACCAACTGCCACCCTACCACCCACCCCCACCCCTACCACACCACCACGCATTACCCCCCACCCCTCCACCACCCCCACCCAATGACCACCCACACTACATTTTTTAAAGTTCCTATTTTATCCTTTATATATATAAAAACTATTTTGTAAGTAAGGTTAAGAGAATTTTAGTAAACTTACACGATATTAAACAGTACCATACAGTCAAATCAACCAATAAAAATGTTATTAAACCATAACAAATGATACAGTCCATCCATAGATTGTATTCATTAACACAATACAATACAATACTATACAATACCATATTGTACATTATGAAACCATCGGTAACGACCATCCAAACAGAGGCTAAGTAGTAGGAGTAGGGTAAAATCATAGACTAAACAATGGATTTAATAATTAAGCATAAGTTTTGACAAGCACAATTCTAAGTTATCGTCGTGTTGGTAAATTTGTTGCCTTCTAATAACTTTTGACAAGCACAATTCTAAGTTATCGACAGTGTGTATACATGGTTATACAAAATAAATACATTATTTATAAGAGAAAAGACATCATTTAACCCCTGAACTTGGCACGAAAACTCACTTTAGCAACTAAACTTAAGTCGTATTTATATACCCCCTTAACAACTTTCATTTCAATTATTTTCCACCCCAAATGCTGACGTGGCAAAAATAAAAAAATTAAAAAAAAAATTAAGAGAGTAAACAACACAACAAGTGGACCCGCTGATATATATATATATATATATACAATTAAAAAATAAAAATAATATACAATTAAAAAATAAAGATGGGCCCCATAACCCTCCTCTCCTTCTTTATCATTATTTCAACCTCCTTCTTCATCCTCTCCTTTTTCCCCATTGTTTCAACCTCCTTCTTCACAACCCCCGCCCCCCTCCCCCGTTGCCATGCCCCACAGCTCCGCCCCACCACCTTCTTCTTCACCCCACAGCCCTGCCCCCACCACCTTCCTCCTTTTTCTTCTTCACAAATCCCTCTCTCTCTATATTCTCATCATTCTTTTCTTTTCATTTTCACCATTTTTTGGTTTCTTGATTTTGATTTTATTTTCTTTCAAAAATAAAGTTATGGAATAATGGTTATGGAAGAAATGGGATTGCTAATAATAATCATAATGGCCAACAATAACAACCAAAATAACCAATTTGGATGAATTTGAGTGTAAGTGGGACTAATTTGAGAAGGAGTTGGATGAAATTTGTTGGGGGAGATGATGGTGGTGGTTGTGGGTGTGGGTTAAAGATGGTGGTGGTGATTTTTTTTTCTTTTAAGGGCAGTTCGTCCAAACTAATAATGGCCAACAATAATAACCAAAACAATCAATTTGGACGAATTTGAGTGTAAGTGGGACTAATTTGAGAAGGAATTGGATGAAATTTGGTGGGGAGATGATGGTGGTGGTGGTGGGTGTGGGTTAAAGATGATGGTGATGATTTTTTTTTTTTGAAGTGCAGTTTGTCCAATTTGGACTGATAATAATAATGATTTTTTTTTGCGGTGGTGGCAGCGGCAGCGGTGGTGGCGGCAGCAGCGGCGTTGTGGTTGCCACATGTAGGGTGAGGATGAGGAGAAAGAAGAAGAAAGTGAAAAGGGAGAAGAAGAAGAAGGAAGAGAAAGAGAAAAAATAATAAAATAAAAACAAAAAATGAAGTGTTGGTAATTTTTGACGTGACAACGATGTGGCAATGACTTGGCGCGAGTGTAATACACCTCACATTGTGAGAGTGGTATTATTTTTTTAGGGTGGAAAATAATTGAAATGAAAGTTGTTAAGGGGGGTATATAAATACAACTTAAGTTTAGTTGCTAAAGTGAGTTTTCGTGTCAAGTTTAGGGGTTAAATGATGTCTTTTCTCTATTTATAAATTATATATACTTTTTATGTGATGTATAAGGATGTATATGTGATGTATAATAGTGTATAAGGAATGTATATGTAAAGTCACAAAAGAAGTTTGGGCAACTTATATAGCTATATAGAACATATACATTATTTATACACCGATAATACAATGGACAACAATGACTTCAAATTAGTTGTGTGGACAATTTATATGGGTTATTTCCCCAAAAAGAGACAACAAGAGAGAAAAATATATTTCTTTTTCATGAAATTCAAGTCGTAATTATTATATTAAAAATATTACTCAAAAAAATCCTCTAAATAAATGAAATGGGCCAGAAATAAAGGGTGCTATGGTGGGTCGAGAGTAGGTAATTAGGCCTGGTCGTGACTTTGCGCCACTAAATTGCACCCGGGAACCAATTTTCACGTAAACGTTAGTTTGGAAGGTCAGTTTTTGAATTACTTGCTAAGATTTAGACACGCTGTGAATTTTAAATAGCTACTACTTTTTAAGGCGGAAATAACATTTGAATAAAAATACTCCTAGTTAAAACACAAACTACAGGTACTACGAAAAATTGATCTTATAAAAGTGAAACATGGGAACAACTGTTGGAGTTCAAAGTTTAGACAAGTTAAACTCTAGCAAGGGGTGTACATAGACCGGGTTGGTTCGGATTTTTAAAATACCAAACCAAACCAATTGCATCAGGTTTTTAAATTTATACACCAAACCAAACCAATAATATTCGGGTTTTTCAACCTCGGGTTTTCTTAGGTTTTTTCCCGGAAAAATCTTCATACAAAACATATACTCTCTCTGTTTCAATTTATATGAACCCATTTCCTTATTAGTCCGTGCCAAAAGAATGAACTCTTTCTATATTTGGAAACAAATTACCTTTATGCAATGATTTATAGCCACACAAAATATATGTCACTCATTTTACACCACAAGTTTAAAAGTCTTCTCTTCTTTCTTAAATTCCATGCCCAGTCAAATGGGTTCACATAAATTGAAACGGAGGGAGTAACTTTTACTTCAAATATTTCTTTAGTCCCAGTAAAATACAATTATATAATTAAGGTATTTCTTAAGAAAATAACACAAAATGTGAAATGAGTGATGACATTATATTAAAATATTCAACAATAAAGATAATAAAATCGGTTAAAATAAATATTGCTAATTAATAAGCCATAAAGAAAATGACCATAATCTAAAAATACTAAGTCATGCTAAAATAAGTACGGCTAATAAGTTTTAATTACAAGACAAAGAAAAAAAATTAAGTTATGTATTTTCACTCTCTAAACCAATTATGCAAAGCTAAAGAATAGATATTCAATATTATTGTCATTCATAGTCGTACAATTGAATTTCTTTTGTTAGCATTAGTATTGAGCGGGTTTTAGTTTGGACTTTCTTTGTGTTACTAACTTCCATGGGATATAAAACTTATTGACATTCAAAATTTTAAGTTCAAGCTTGAAATAATATGATAATAGACGAAAAACTACGAAAAAATTTAAGAAATGTATAAATTACATCACAAATAAATATATGTATGTATAAAATATTTTAACAGTTGAATAAATGTAATGTCGGGTTGGTTTGGTTCGGTTCGGTTTGACTTTTTTTTAGCTAAAACCAAGCCAAACCAATTATGGTCGGTTTTTTTTTTTTCAACACCAAACCAAGTCAAACCAAACCACTAGTCGGGTTTTTTTCTCGGTTTGATTCGGTGTACCGATTTGATGCAGTTTGTCGGTTTACTTTGTACACCCGCAACTCCAGCGACTCGGAAAATTCCTAGATCAAATTTGCAGTTCAAACTCCAAAGAAGTTCATAGATTTTGAACAAACTCGAGTAAAAATTTCCTAAGCCTCTGTTTGGATGGCGGTTTCCCGCGGTTCATTGATGTACGGAATGGTATGGTACAATAAAGTGTTGTATGGTATTGTACTGTATTAATGAACGCTATGTTTGGATAGGCTGTATCGTTTATTGTGGTTTAATAACATTTTTATTGTTTGGTTTGACTGTATGATACTGTATAATAATATGTAAGTTTACTAAAATATCCTTAACTAATATAACTATTTAAAATATTAGTAAATCTATATATAATATAAAGCTAGGCATAGACAAGGTGATGTGGCACCTCTCTATGACCTCCATTAGTATTTATTTTTTTTCTCCTTTTTTTGACATTTTTCTACCTTTATTTTGCATTTTTTTGGTTCATTCTTGTACATGATCTACTTAATGATCTTTTTAATTAAAGGATTAAGCACATTCTACCCTACTTAATGAGTTTCATTAAATATTAATCAATAGAATTATTTAATTGCATATCGGTTTGAATTTGTGTTTTCCACATAAGTTACGTTATGCAAACCTATTCATCTTTCAAAATATGTATTCCTATTATCCTCCTATATGTAATGCTAAGGAAATTTAGAGGTTTTTAGATCTATTTTTGGCCTCTCAAAATTATCTCAATCTATCGTCCAATAAAGACAACTTTTTCGGATTTTAATCTCAAGAAAAAAGTTGAAGACACTAGGAGTGACGATGAAGATGTTGATTCCAACATGAATCTATATTCTGTTGATATTTCTTTGTGATCTTTTGAATATTTTTAATTATCCTTTGCAATAGTATTTCAATTTCATGTTTCCATTTTTTAGATTCATATCAATGCTCGGATGTTTTGTCTTTTTGCATACCAATACTAAAAATTTAGATGCTGGGTTCTTTGAACAATTTACTAATTTTAAGGAGTCATATTATTTTTAAACTTTCAGAATTTCAGGTTTGACAACTGAAATGACAAATGTTGAGCAAAAAAAGAATTGAGGCTTCTCCAATTTTAATAGGGAAAAGAGGTCTATCTATTCTCGATGCAACATTAAGGGTTGATTGCAAGAATAATGTGGAGTAAGAGCCAAGAGGGAGAGAAAGCTACTGATTAGAGGCTAGAATCTAGGTGAGTTTTCATCAAGGAACCACACTAGCTTTTAATCGGTAAAAAATCTTGACAAATTAGGTAAGTCAGCATGTTATATTATTTCTTTTGCATTCTTTTATTGATCACATTTGACCAACTAAATGATCACATTTAATTACACATATCTCTGATGCTTGCTAAAAGTTATTGGAATCATTAAAAATATATGACATCAGAACAATTCGAAAAGTAATTGCTTTAAAAACAAATTGTGTTTATTTTAATAGTAATTGTTTTCATTTGAACCGACGCTTGAATGGTTGGATTTCACAAATAGGTGAAAGTGTTGTCTTGAGTTTATTCTATTTTCTTAGAGCTTTCCGCGAACAAAAAAGGTTGAATTAGTAAATTGCTAAGAAATTCAATAAAGGGTGAAAATAATATACTCTTTGTCCCATTTATGCGACATGATTTGGTGTATGAGGTCAAGGTATATAATTTTTGGTGAACTCAAAACTAAAATCTTCAAAAAATTAAAAAAAAAATTACATATTTAAAAATTACATAAAAAATACTATATACAAGAAAATTTTCAAAGCATTAGTTACATGAGAAATTAAATTATAGAAGATAAGAGTTTCAATATGTAAGAGATTCAACTCAAAGGAAATTATTTTTTGTTTTTTCTCTCAAAATAAAAGAAAATTTCGTTAATTTATTTATAACTAAGATCTCAAATTTTTTTGTTAAAAGCATCTAAATACTTTAAAGCACTATATAATTGTGGAGAGAGAGAGAAGGTCAAATTTTAGGTTTGTATATTTATTGATTTTTTATTTGTATTATTTTTTTAAAAAATGATCATATCATAAATTTAGTAAGGTTTTAATAACCGCGCGAAGCGCGGACCAGTTTACTAGTACTAGAATAACCCAAGTAAAAGATAGAATAATAACTGTGTTCATCTCTTCTTTTTTAGTTTGACTCTTTCAGTTTAAAAAAACCAAATCACAAAGTTTCTTGAGAATATTTATATCATTAAGATGTTTTTATATCATCTTGATTACTTAAGTTGGCTGCTGCACTAAGTTCCATCCACAAATAGATGGGAACTTTCAGTTCTGCTTCATTTTGTTGATTTTTCATTCCTAGACTGTTATTATCTAGTAGGTTACTTTCATGAATGTACAGAGCATAAGATATTAGATACCTAATGTTATACCCCGCGTTTTCAGAGCATGAGTATGACATGTACCTCACCGTAGTAATGGAGTGTCGAAGACGTCCCATGATGTTTTGAAAAGCACAAGCCATGGAAAATACGTAACAACGAAGAAAAAAGGTGAATTACGATCTCATAAGTCGTAATCGGGAAAAAAATATTTTGAAACACGAGAACATGGCCATTATCATGTATAATAAATTATAAATATCATGTAGGAAGAGTTTCGGAAGATTTCGAGATCGAGCAAATTGAAGAAAATAAGTTCGACGAAAATTTGAGAAATAATGGAAGGATTTTTAGTCAACTTTGGAGGGGTATATCTCCATGTATATTTGGAGTTTTAAGGCGTTTCAAAAGCCTAAAATGAATTTCGTCAAGTCTAGTTTATGATGCAACAAATCTCTCATCGATAGGACGTCGGAGTAGAGAATTATAGACGTTACAAAATGAACTGTCGACGCAGAAACAGCACTTTTTCTTCATCAAAAGGGGCAAAAACCCCATTTTTCTTCATCAAAAAAATGCTCCAATGTTCCAGAAATTTCAGCCACCAAAAGGGCTCTTAATCTCACATAAAAGTGAAGATTTTGAGCAAAAATTTCAAGCTACGGAATATCAATCGAAATCCGGGCAACGCATAGTCACGAATATAATTTCATTTTGGAGTTGGAGGAGCATGGGAACAAGAAAATGTTGAAGATTTTGCTACTTTCATAAAAATAAGGTATGAATCTTCAAATCTCTCTCTTTATCAAGTTTGATTAAGGAATAATTGCAAGAATAGAGTTGTAGGTTGTTGTTTTGATGTTGTTGAATTATGGATGGAGGCTTGAAGAGAATTTTGGATGATATATGTATATGTTCATCTTGAAGAATGTTAAGGATGTTGTTAGTATTAATTTCGGCTTCTTTACGGAAATGAAGATTATTAAATAGTCGTATCACAAGTGGGTTGGTTGAGAAATTTAGAAAATGGTGTGTGAGTTGTTTTATGGCATATGTTGGTGTTGGAAATGATATTACGACTATTGGTATTGTTGTTGATGTTGTTGGTTATTGAATTGGAATTTCGGGCGAGGCATATAAACAGGGGAAATGTTGCCCGAATTTCGACATAACCTAAAAGGATTTTAATTAAAGTTTCGAGTCGAGCGTATGATGATGATTCTAATGATAGTATGAATGGTTGTATATGTAGATTACGAGGTTACGAAAAATCTTCAGTGGATTGCAAGACAAGAAGTAAGTTGGAAGTCAAGAAATTATCCTTCAGGTATGTTAAGGCTCGCCCCTTTTTTTCAAAGGCATGATCTTTAGGTTATGATTTCATAAATGTTTCCGTATTTTTCCTTGTCATCAAACGTTAAATGTCCCAGATTCCAAAGCATAATTTCCTTCTTGATATTCCATAATTGTTTTCCAAGGTGCCCTATTTTCCAAAACCAAGGTTGTGATTATGTGAGTTCTTATGATAACGACGAAGGATATATTTTTCAATGACAACGATGATGTCAAAATTGAGAATATCATTATGATGACTATGATGAGAATGACTCCATGCTTAAGGTTCTAAGTTTATGATTCCAACGACGATATAAGAATGTTGAGTTATTTACTGATTTCTCAATTCATTCATGGGTGATGACTAATTTCTTTTAAGATCCCAAAAATACATGGCTTGATGCCTTATGAGGTTTACAATCCTATTCTATGTTTTCTCTTAATTCTATTCTTCATCGATAGTCTCACCTTAAAATAATTGTTCCTTCAAGGTGAGACAAAGCGACGATGAGTATTCCATAATATAATCGGAGGCTACCGACCTTACGTCACTCCGATACAGTTGTGGCTTTTGATTGGGCTCTTATGCATGCTATATATATATATATATGTGTATGTATTTTCTCACACTGCAGTGGGCATGTTTTGATATTGCCCCGGACGCGGGAGGCCTGGACGCAGGCTAATGATGATAACACCGAGCCTTAATGGCCGGGCATGTTACTATTTATATATCACACCGCGCCTTAATGGCCGGGCATGTTACTATGTATGTATTGAAATGTTTTTTTTAAAAAGGTTAAGCATGCATGACATCCGCCCTACGAGGCATTCAGATGTACAGGTTATCTCTTATTCCTTGTTACTTTTCATATCTATGTGATATTGTTACTCATGCCTTACATACTCGGTACATTATTCGTACTGACGCCCCTTCTTGTGGGCGCTGCGTTTCATGCCACGCAGGTGCATACAGAGGAGTAGAGGATATTGCTAGAAGATGTTCCAGCTAGATTGGCGAGCTCCATTTCTTTCCGGAGTGTTGCCGAGTCAGAGTACCCATGTCATGGTATAATGATTTATGTTAGAGACTTTGCAGACAGAGTCACGTATATAGTATGTCATTCTTGTAAGCGGTTATTTAAGCCGAGGTATCATTATGCATTATGTTACCAAATTTCATACGATTATAGATTTTGCTTGATTGGATAAAGACGAAAAGAATGTTTTTGTTAAAAGCTTTCCCTATGCATTTCAGTTCATGACTTAAGGATTATGAGTACAATGAGATCCAGCGGGTTCGCTCGGCTCTAAGTAAGGGTCGGGTGCCCGTCACGCCCTATCGGGATTGGGGTGTGACACCTAATAGATTTTATCTGAAATAAGTCCCATATGATTAGCATATTTGACTCTACCATTCATATCGATGTGATGATCTGTTAGAATGGCCTTGTATATATCCCTACATCCAATCCTAAACCTCATATTCGACAACAGAACTTAAAATGAGAAGCATCAATAATGAGAATAGCGTTATTGATTTTCGGCGCAGAAGGAGTTCACCAATGGATGTTCACCAATGGAGGAACAGACCACTGCTCACGTTAAAAAGGAGTTTGAGGCAAAATTGGACGTAGTAATTTATATATTAATAAAACTAGGGTAAAGGATAAAATAGAAACTTTAAATAATAAGTAGGGTATAATGGGTAAATGAAATACGTAACTACGGAAAAATCACCAAATCCGTAGTTACAAAAATTGAGGTTTTTCATGGTTATTTAACTATGGGATTACTACGAATTTACAATACCATACCACGTAATTTTAAGAACGGAAACAAACATAGTTTCGTAGAAAACCATACATTAATGAATCACGGGAAACCACCATCCAAACCGGGGGTAAAAGGTTTCAACAGGCGGGTGGCAAGGATTTAGAAATAACCCTTTACAATGAGTGCCATTGTAGAATACATTCTCTGTCTTTACATTCTTTCAAGTTGCAATCAAGCTAAACAATGTTTGTTAAGTATTTCTTCACTGGATCTTTGTGATTTCGATATAGGAAACAAACAAAACTTCTAACCATGTTTGTTAAGTATTGTCTAAATAGGTGGGAATTAACACGCATTTACACAATGGCTTTTTACATTCAAGCACACCGGTCAACAAGTCATCAATACAATTTGAAACAACATAACTCATCCAACTTTTTGAGAAAGGTTACCAATACCAACATATCCAGTGTAATCTCACAAGTGAGGTATGGGAAGGATAGAATGTACGCAGACCCTAAGTCTACCTTTGCGAGGTATGAAACTATTTGAGTCGGGGCAGACCTAGCCTATTAGGAGGGGGACACGTGCCTCCTGTAGCTTCGAAAAAAACTCTGCATATATATGTGTATAAACCTTCAATATGTATCATATATTTAAAAGGACCCCTCATATTTGCTGGAGTGGTCCATTTGATCTGCGCGCCCTTATGCCCTTGCTCTCTTCCGTGCAGCTCGAGTTTGAACCTTGGCTGCAGCATTTTTTTTTTTTCTTGTGTTTGGTTGATAATTGCAAAAAAATGCATAAAAAGAAGGCGTTGTTGGCAAGTTTTGAACAGGCAACCTATGGCACATAAATGGGTGCCCAAATTACCAGTCCACAAAACAAGTTTCATCCAAATGTACCATTTAGTTTATATTTATATGCTAGTATATTCGTTCTATGGGTGGGTTTAGTATAATTTCAAGGCGATGTTGCGTGACATCTCTTCGACTAACGTGCATCTGCCTTTGATGGTGCCCCCGTCGTTTTTAAATCCTGGGTCCGCCTCTATATTTGAGAAAGGTAAGATTCATAAAAGTTGCAGCACTAAGAAAGTGGAAGTGCTGTTATATGTACAAGAGAGCAAAAAAAACCAAACGAAGATGTCATTCCATTCCTATCGGGATTCTAAGAGGCTAAGTATCGATTCTGCTTTATTTAACATAAATTTTACAGCTGACTAGGGGAGGAAATACAATAAAACCAAGTAAAGTATTTAATGAACAGAGGTTTTACCCTATGTTACGTAATTTGTCATGCTAAGTGGGTGCTCGGGGACCACGAATCCTAGGTTATCACCATGTAGCGATACATACAATTCAAGTATCTTAATATGGTATACGAGAGAGTTGCAAGACAAAACAAGCTAATACCAAAATCTCTATGAGAAGTGTACACAATTCCTTTGGATTGGCTTCCAAGTTTTAGACCAGTGGCCCAACCAGCAACTCCAATATTATAAGATGATAATTGACAAGCCACATGAACATAAAACCACACTGGATCTACAAATGTTCTTAGATACCTTGCAATCATAATTCCAACTGGAAATAGAATTCCCCAACTCACAACATTCAGAATCAGAATGAACTAATTAATCAACAAACAAAATGAAATGGAAATTTCTCAGAACCTATGTTGCTCAGACTCTTAATAATGTCGACTAGTGCATGTCGGATTCTCCAAAATTAGTGTAATTTTTTAAGAATCCGACACTAATGCGGCAACATTTTTTTGGAATTTGAACAACGTAGCTTACACCCTAGTGGTTGTTGAAGTGGGACAAAAGTCATAGGAGACTCAGAGTTCAAATTCTAGCAACAAAGACAAAACTCGCAAGGTGATTTCTTCCTATTTATCTAAGCGTATTGGTGGACAAAATTACCAGATAACTATGATGATGGGAAGTAACAAGTATCTAGCGAAATAGTCGCGGTGCGGCTTAAGGGGATCCTGACACCACCATTATTTAAAAAAATGAAAAGGGTGTTTCTTGAAAAACTTACATTTCGATTCTTGAGCATAGAATCGTCAGGACTATCGCTAACACTTTGTCCTTTCATTAAATCAAGTTTTCCCTTGGAATTCATGATAACCCATAAATAAATAAAAACTTACTTGAGCACCAGATAAACAGTGGCAATTGATAAAGCAATGCTAGGCTTCTCAGCTACCTGTAAATTAATGGAAGCAAAAACATTTAATTAACTTCAAGAATGGAAAAATACTAATAGTAATGATGAATTTAAGAGTAAATTAAGCAAAAGGAGTAGCAATTTGTCTTACCATGAGTACTTTTGGAGTCATTTATGCAGAAAATTTCTCAACTTTGGAGTTTAACAAATGAAAATTTCTCAACTGTGTGTTAATAGGGCCCGTACCTAACATAATGTTACATAGAATGGTAGAGTCCGTACTTTAATATAATGTTACATAGAATAGTAGCTGTTGGATCTCAAAGGAGTTAATTTGGAGAAAAAAAAGTTATCATCAAAAGTAAAAAAAAGAAAAAAAAAATACTCCTCCGTCCCAATTTAAGTATCACAGCCTTTTTGGCCTAGAGGTTTTTTGGCCAAAAGTACCATTTTTTTGAATACTTGAGATTAAGGGTGTACATGAACCGGGTTGATTTGAGTTTTTTTCCAAATTAAACTAACTGTATCGGGTTTTTAAATTTATAAATCAAATCAAACCAACAAAAATCGAGTTTCTCAACTTCAGGTTTTCTCGATTTTTTTGGATTGCTTGGGTTTTTCTCGATAAAGACTTCATATAAAACACATAACTTGTACTTCAAATATTTCTTTAGTTCTAATAAGATACGACTATCTAATTAAGATATTTATTAAGAAAATAACACAAAACGTGAGATGAAAAATGAAATTGTACTAAAATATTCAACGGAAAAAATTAATAAAATTGCATAAAATAAAATGATCATAATCTAAAAGTACTAAGTCATGCTACAATAAATACGGCCAATTTATAAGGCATGTAGAAAATGATCATAATCTAAAAGTACTAAGTCATGCTAAAATAAGTACGGCTAATAAGTATTAATTACATGACTAGATATTAAGGAAAAAATAAAATTAAGTTATGTATTTTCACTTTCTAAACTAATATAAAAATAAAGAATAGGTATCAACATTATTATCATTCCAGTGTTAGTTATGAATTACTTTTGTTACCATTAGTATTGATTTATTTTTTGTTGAGTTTTATTTGAGTTACTAATATCATTAGGCTATAAAATTTATTGGACCATTCAAAATTCTAATTCTAAGCTTGAAATAATAGGCAATTCGCAGAATTGCCCTTCTTTTGGGGTGGTCTTTAAATTTTGCTTCTCATATTTGAAATCTTTAAATTTTGCCCTTCAGCTAAAACCCATGGGTTTCAGGTTCGAACTCCTACTCAGTCAAAAATTAAAAAAAAAAATCGCAAGGCAGAGTTTAAATTTCGCTATGCCCTCACCGGCATACACCTGTTAAGGAATTACCAAAGTAATGCCGGATCCGGCATACTTATGCCTCATGGGCAGACTTGGCATAAGTATAATAAGTGTATGACAGGTCCGGCATACACACGACCCAAACCTTGCCTTGTAATTTTTTTTTTTTTTTAATTTATGCTTGAGCGGGAGTTCGAACCTAGAACCTCATGATTTTTGCGTGAACGCTCAGGTTGCAACGCGAAGGGCAAAAATTAAAGACCAGCAATATGAGGGGCATAATTTAAAGACCACAAATGTGAGGGGAAAAATTTAAAGACCACCCAAAAGAAGGGTAATTCGCGCAAAAAAAATGAAAATAATATGTCAAAAGATAAAAAACTATGAAAAAAGTTAAACAAACATTTATAAATTATATTATAAATAAATATTTTTATGTATAAAATATGTTTGAAATTTTATAAATGGAATGTCGGATTGGTTTGATTCGGTTTGACTTTTTTTAGTTAAAACCAAACCAAACCAATAGTGTTCGGGTTTTTCTTTTTTAAAACCAAACCACTAGTCGGGTTTTTTTCTCGGTTTGGGTTCGAATTATCGATTTGTCGGTTTGATTTGTACACCCCCACTTGAGGTGTTTGGACAATTAGTAAAACTACCTTTTAGAAGAAGAAGAAGCAATTTTTCTGCGGTTAGGGTAGAAGCAGAAATTAATTTTCTTCAAGACAAAAATATCCCTACCATAAATACATATTACCAAGTATATATATCTCTCGTTAATCCATTAGGGATTAAATCATTGAGAATCTTCATGATGTATGAAGGATTCTACTTATTTTTGTATTGAATTTTAATTTGTGGAATCATTTTGAATTTTGTTTTGGTTATAGTTGTTAATATATTTAAATCATCGTGTTACTATTACTTCAATAATTAATTTTTTATTTATGTATTATATTAATTAAAAAATTTACTATGTACTTTTAAATTTTAGTTAGTTAAAAGTAAGATTTTAATTGAAGTTTTTCATAATAGCTATTTAAAACATTTCTCTCTCTAAAATAATCTTGATAGTCAACCTTTATTGATACTTGTCCTTTTTTTCGTAATTTGACACTCAAAAGCACTTTTTAAAGAAGATTAGCCAAACACAATCTACTTATTAAAGCAATCAAAAACACTTTTCAAATGAATTAGCCAAACACAAACTGTTTCTCGTAAAATATATTGTTTTGACAAGTACTTTAAAAAAAAAATTGACTGCGCACGAAGATTAATCCTCCCACATAGTACGCACAATATTTTAACGTCAAGCGTGCATTTCTGATAAGATGACCGAGAAAACTGACCAACATTATTACTTTGAGTCAAGTTTTACATTTTAAAAATATACTTCCTCTGTCCCAATTTATGTGACATAGTTCGACTAGACAAGGAGTTTAAGAAATAAAAAAAACTTTTGAATCTTGTTGTCACACCCCAATTCCACTAGGGTGTGATGGGCACCCGGCCCCACATCCGAAGCCGAGCGAACCCACAGACCTTTGGGACACATATAATCTGAGTAGACTTTTTAAATCAGATAAAAATAAAATATATAATAAACTCTCAAAATATGCTTGTCCGATGCTTTCCAAATCAAACAGAATCTATGATCATACAGAATCTAACACATAATACAGAATGACATATCGGCTGATGAAGCCGCATACACAACTGACATACTATACCCACGACTCTGTCTGCAAAGTCTCTAACAAATAATCAGAAAACATAGCATACACTCTGACTCGGCAGCACTCCAGGAGCAAAAGGAGCTTGCCAATTCTACTGGAACATCCTCTATAATAACTTCGCATCATCTGAGTGTACCTGCGCGGCATGAAAACGCAGCCCCCGAAGAAAGGGGGTCAGTACGGAATATGTACTGAGTATGTAAAGCATAAGGCGCAATAAACAGAATCATAATCTGAACGGAGGATACAGAAAATAAGTATAGTAACCGGAGTATCAAAAATGCTTACTCATAAAACATAGGTAATGCATGTCACAACATATGCCATATCCGGCCCCATTATGGGACACGGTGAACAGAACGTGGTCGCCACCCCGTCACTGGCGCCACAACACAGCATACTCCAGAGTAGGGAATAGCTCCGTAACATATCGTATCATATCAGAATGTGCACATATCAAACATATCAAATGGCCATATCATATCATATTATCGTATATCAGAATGTGTGTACATGGCACAGCATACTCCACAACCCATGTACATGTATACCTGCCCCCTCACATCGAGGCACGGCGAACAATGCAGTGGAATACGCGTGATAACATATCCTGGTTCGGGCTCAGTGAAGGAGACATTGAGGCATCCACGAATGGAGTAGTGAGAAACTAATGCAATATAAAATATAACACATTTATGGAGACTCAATAGCATAATTCAGATGACAAACCATATAAAGAAACTAAACAGTAATCATAGCGTATGCCTTACGGATGTCACAATGGTTTATGTCAAAATAAGTTTTCTGAAATCGTTTTCATGTTTCAAAATACGTTGTGGGACTTACGAAATACTTCAAAACAACTGTCGTATAGTAGTTAGAAAAGTAGCCAAGAGTTTCCTTTGAATTCCACTTCAAAATAAGTCAAATGGAACAAATCAGAAAAATCCGGGAATAGTGGGCCCACCTGGGATCAAATGAGGTGACGTACATAATTTACGTATGTTACACTTCATAACATCACTTATGGGAGTTTTAAAGTAGTCGGGTCCTATTTGTGAAAGTTCTAGATGTTTAGGCAATTTTTTCAACTATTCATAACATATTCAATTCAATTCTACTGAATGAAAAATGGGCAAATTTAGGTGCGGATTTCTAAGAGTAGAGTCGTCCCCAAGGCTCGTATCCAAGCCTATCATACCTAGGACATGCCAAGAGAAAAATAGGTAAAGCTTTACATACCTTATTCACTCCTTACGCTTCTCCAAATTCAAATCTTGTTTCGTCCAAAATCTACAATTGGTCATATTTACCAAATATTAATCATAAGGCTTTAAGAATTCAACCTTAACCAATACTTGTCTACAGAAATTTGGGCAGCATCTCCCCTATATATACAACATCCCCGAGATTTAACTCGGCTCAAATTAGCAACAACCATACCAACAACATCAACAATCGACTAGAAACGCATTCTAACATAAATAGTCTTCTTTTCCAAATAATGCAACAACTTCCAATCCAACTTTGCACCTTCAAATCAATATCAATATTTCCATGTTTATATTTTAATTAAAGATCATTCAAACACAATTCGGAAGCATTTCATATCATTCTACAAAATATTTACAAAACATACAAAAATTCCACCAAAACCATAATTCATCCGAAATCTCTAATCTTCGACATAAATATCCATAACACATTTTTATCCTCCAACTTCATTAACAATAATCATAATTCACACCATAACAATTTCATTTTCATCATTACATAAATCTTCCATAAAATCACAAAATTCCCCATAACAACTTACCAACCAATCTTTCATGCCAATATGGACTTGCATCCCTCCAAATTCACCAACTAACATAATAATTCTCATTTAAAACTCCACTTCCATAATTACATAGAAACTACATTGAAATCACATAAGTTCCTATAATCATTTTCAACCATTTTTCATGCCATCATAAACCATTTTCTTCCATTTCCATCACAAAGTTTCAACAACACAATTAGAATACTACAACAACCACAATCAAGATACTAAATAACATCAATAACAACATCCTCCACATTCTACAAGTTAACTACATTTATTTTCATCCAAAATTCTCTTCAAATCTCATTCCATAATTCACAATGCCAACAGACGAATTTATATCGCTATTTTCCCATTCTAATCCGTTAAAACTTTAAATAAACTTGTTAGCAATGAAAAGGAACCTTATCGATACCTTAAGAATTCAGCCACCACGTTATCACCCTCCTCCTTGGTTGATTTTTAGCTCAAATTGAAGACAACGCAGCGTACAACACTTTTCCCTTCATGGGCTTCGGGATTCGGGGCTCGGATTTTGGTCAAAGTTGGTTTTTTTTCTCTCCAAAGCTCCTCTCTTTCTCTTTCCAGAATTTTCTGGTATTTTTGGTATGAAAAATGAGGATAAAGGGCTGAAATCTCACTTAAATAACATGGGTCATGGGCCTAACCCGGTTGGGCCCGAGTTGGGCCTAGCCAACTGACCTTTCGACCTTAAAACGTTCATATCTCCTTGTACCGACGTCACCTGGGAATCCACGACCTATGGTTGGAAATCTAATTCAATTATCTACAACTTCTATTTCTTGGTATTTTTCCAAATTCCAAACTTATAATACCTCTTTTGCCCCTAGAAGTCTAATCACCCGAAAACGTTTTCTTAAAAATATTCGTTTGGAGGACTTCCACTTTGATTTGGCCCAAGGGTCCTTCTTGAGTTGTGTTTAACTTCACATATGTGATTCATATGACTTTTCAGATGTCCCAAAAAAAATCTCGATGGGTGGGCCCCACCTCAGCAAATAATCTGACGTTCAAAAATACGGGATATAACACTTGTGATTTCAAATAAGCCAAAGATATTTGTGTGGTTATAGATCATCTCGTTAAGCGTAAAAGATAAAGTTTAAAATTAAATTGTTGTCAAATAAGGAAACATATCATTCTTTATTAGATAGACTAAAAGAAAAATGTATCACATAAATTGGGGCAAAGGGAGTAGTATTAACCAACTTATGACACTTTTTTTTTTGTTTTTACAAAATATAAATTTATTGGCTAATTCCATAAATAAATGGAAGCAAAAACATTACAAAACAAATAAACTAATAGTGCTGATGAATTTAAGAGTACAAATTAAGGAAAAGGGGGTAATAATTTGTGTTACCATGAGTACTTTTGAAACCATTTTTGCAACAAATTTCTCTACTAAACAGTGGCGGATTTAAAATTTTCATTCAAGGGTTCGAAAAACGGCCATTAATATAGTGTGACTACTGACTATAACTTAAATGGCCAACTCAAAATCGGCCATTTATGCACTTGTCCCTCCAATAATTGGAAGTTTGCTCAATTTATACCGGGGTTTTGAGATCTACCTTTACATGCGAATTGCCAATTTGGTAAAAGTTCAAATTTTGTACAGTAATGTTTTATTTGCAACTTGAATTTAGCAGCAATGCTTTTTTTCGTTTCATTATTGATCTTTATCCCAAGTTTGATTTTTTTGAAGTCTTTGAAATATTTGTTTAATTGTCCCAAAATTAATAGTCAATGCAGCTCAAACAATCGTCCCAAAATAATTATCACTTTAGAAACTCAAGTTTATGTTGGTAATTATTTTCAATTATACTGATAACATCAAATAAGTTGTTCTTTTTTGAGTTGCTCTATTTTCAAAACCTATCTGATACATAGGGGTAACTTATTAGTAAAGTATATCTTACATTTATTATTTTTTATGAGCGTGAAAAGAGCTAAAGCAACAGTTAAAATGGGAAAGTATGAGTAATAATTTATCTAATTATTTTTGGACGCTTTTTCTTTTATTCACCTATACTACTTATTTATATTTCTATATGTCTGAAACCAAATATTATAAACCGCCAAGTCACTTTTCTATTTTTAGTTTTAATAAAGCTCATATCAAAATTTAGATTTTTGTTTTTTGTCATCTTGAAAATTTGTCAAACACTAAAGGTGACAACTCAAAATGTCACAGTAGAAAAAAGAGTGTACAATAAAGGGTATGTTAATGTAAGGGACAAATTATACGCTAAAACTAGTTATTTAAAAGGATAAAGTAAGAAAAACACAATTAATTAGAATTTTCAAGAAAAGAATATTATATGCAGTAATCACCTGACAAAGGAAAAAAAAAACTTCAGAAATTTAAAAATTAAGAAAAAAACAACGATTTGATTCGTCGAATTGGTGAGTTTAGTGACTCTTAACGATCTTTTTCCAAACGACATATGGGATGGAAAAAAGGAATTTACACGTACGACCTAAATTCTAATATTAGGAATTGATGTAAACAACTAAAAGATTCCTAAATTTACACGTGCTTTTTAAATTACTTTCTCTTTTAGATTACTAAAAGTTTTAACAATTTGTTATTGCAAACTTAAGGGTCATACAAATTAAAACTTTGCATGTCAAAATTCTTACATCTATACGTGCTAAAATAATCATAAAGAGAAAGTGCCTATGGAAATAAACCTACTTTTTTAGGAAATTCTAATTGTGTTTTTCTACTTTATCCTTTCAAATATTTAGCAAATATATGGTTTTATGATTTTATAAGAAAATGAAAAGATCGGGGTGCACATCGTTAAAAAATGAAGGATAGGGTGCAAATCACAAAAAAATACATACTTTAAGGGTGCAAAATGTAAATAACTTAAATATATTTGTGTCCAAAAACAATACTCTTATATAGTACTAACTTCAAATATTATGTTTTTTCAAATATATTTGTGATACACAAGATATACGTGCATCCCATTTCTAAAATATTGATTTGGTTTAAAATCAACATCTTTATTGTAAAAGCGGTACTTGTTTAATTCATTTGTGACATGTAACAAGGCTAATAGGATATGAAAATTAACCAACATAGCCATTTAATTAGTCAGAAAGTAATTTTATAGTATTATTTATTAATAAAATTAAATATTTTTAAATATGGATTATGTGTCGATTCTTGTCATATATGCTAGTTCACTTTTATCTTTCCTCCTCCTATTTTGTTTACCTTTTTTTTATTTCTTTCTTTTGAGTGACATTTCAGTAGTTCTTATAATAAAACAAATCTACTACACAACAAATCCCTGCTACAGTTATAAGTGGAGTAACATACAGTAATGTAATGAAATTTCCTACATTTTAGCCTGATAAAGATATAATGCAACATAGAGATATAGAGACTATTTGTATTTTTCTTTGACAATTACTTGTACTATCACTGATTTTACTCAAGTTCCTTTAATTTGTCTTGTTTTTATGTGGAAAGGGATAGCGTAAAGAAAAGGACAAGTGTTAGCTTTTTGTTAATAAAATCCCTAGGCTTAAAGGGATGTTTGCATTAGCTATAAATGGGTAAATTAAGGTTTTTTTGGTCCAAGTATAAATATTAAAAGGAAGCTTAATGGACAACAAGAAATTCGTTGAAAAAAAAGACAACAAGAAATTATAAAAAAAAAATAGACGGGAAACAAGGACGAACAGTCCATTTTACCTATCTGACTTGACAAGGAGTTTAAGGAAAAAGAGAAGACCTTTGACTTTGTGGTGTAAAATGAGGCATACATGTATGTTTTGTGTGGCTATAAATCATTATATAAAGATAAATTATTTTCAAATATGAAAATTAGTCATTTTTTGGGCACAAACTGAAAGGAAATAAGATTACATAAATCGAAAAGGAGGGAGTAAATCCTTTTCGCTTTTCAACTTCAAAATTTAATATTTTAAATGTTTTAATCTTAACCACTTAAAAATGAGGAGAACAGCAAAAAAAGAAAAAGAAAAAAAAAGGGTTCTATACAATCAAAATTTGAGAGCTTGAGTAGGTGTTTAGATATTAAATACTGTGATATTCCGGGGAAAAAAAAGAGAAGCAATATTTGAAGTTTATAAATTGAAAAAACATATTTGAAAATTGAAGTTGTGTTTAGACATTCATTTAATTTAAGAAAATTAAAGAAATTTGATTGGAAAAGATTTTTCTCTTGAAAACTGGTCTAAACTGGTTAAACCAGTTTTTTCAAATTTAAAAAAAGCTTCTTGAAATTTAACAACAACAGCATGCTCAGTGAAATCCCACAATGTGAGGTCTGGGGATTGGGGAGGATAAATTGTACGCAGACCTTATCTCTCTACTTTGGACGGTAGGAAGACTGTTTCAAAAAGACCCTCGGCTCAAGCGAAGGCATGGTAAAAAAAAAAAAGGTCAGATAAGGACAAGTAATTCAAAACAGTATCAAAACAAAAATAAAGAAAGCGAAATAGCCATGATAAAATAGTCTGGAAAAAAAAAAAGTAGTTATCACAAATAAATAAAATAATCGTCTTGAAAATTAATGATAACCCAAAATTCAACGATTCCATCAGGGATTAACGATTTTCGGATAGTATACACTCAATTAATGAATGAAATAACTTGACCAACTACAAAAAGAAAATTCTGTGTTAGCACTCGTGTGTTTTATTGGATAATATACTACTATGAGAATGCATGCAGAAAATGACAAGTTCAATGATGGGAATATAGGTATATATTTTATAGTTCTTTTCTCTATTCAAGGTAGGGTGCTATATGTGAATATTCCTTTGTTATTCCTAGCTAGTGAATCCCTACAAGCTTGGAGAAGTACCTTTTCATGAATAAATTACGCAATTTCAATCACCACCCTTTAAAGGCATGCGAAAATCATTTAAAAGAAAAACACTTTCTTTCAAAAAAGAAATCATACATATATCCACGGACAGGGTAAAAAATTGTACTTTCTGTGACTCAGTCGTATTTTAATTTATATAAAAGGTTAGTTATTACTTCACATCTATCGAATTATCAATTAATGTTTTATCATAGAATTTCAAATTTGAATTCAAGTGAAAAAAAAAAAAATTCCACACACAAAAGTTCAGTAATTTTTCTTTAAGTTACGTGCATGTCTAGACACAACTTCAATATCCAAATACCCGACTTATTTAAACTTAACTTCAAATAGTGTTTTTACAAAAATTATATTCCTTTGTTATTCCTAGTGAAGCCTGGAGAAGTACCTTTTTTTCATGAATAAATTACACAATTTCAATCACCATCCATTAAATGCATGCAAAAATCACTTTCTTTCGAAAACGAAAGTCATAAACGAAAGGGCATAAACGTAAACTTTTCATTCTGCAAAGGCACGTGAGCAGTATAGCAAAAACGCAGCAGTAGTATACATCGTTGCATTATAATCAGTTAGTTACTTTCTCTATCTTCTGCACAGCTCAATTTCACTGCTCCTAATAACAAACTCCATTTTTCTCATTTGCAATTTTCCCATACATTTTCTCTGCTTCAAGAAAAAACCCACTTCTCTACCACCACATTTTCTCCATAACTAGGGTTTTTTCAGCTTACAGCGATATATAGGTATAAACAAACTTTTCATTTTCTTCTCTATGTATGTTGGTGTGTATGTATATAGATAACAGTTAGGGTTTTTTTCTTTTGATGCTGAAAATATTTTCCAAGAAACCATCTTGTTGTTTTTTTTCTTAGGAAAGCAAAAATGGAGTCAAGTTGTAGAAACTGGCTCGATCAAGTTACTTTCAAAATCGCAACCATTTTAGTTTCATGTGTCTACCTGTTTCCAAAAAAAAAGAAGAAGAAGAAGAAGAAGAATCATGTGTTTGTATTCTATTTTAAGCTACAATCTCCAAAACAAAACTAAAAAGCTTACTCCTTTATGTTTTTCATCTTGGTTTTATCTGAATATGAACTGATGAATCGTTTATCTGCCTAGTTTACAGCTTTTTCTGAATGATCAGTTTAGTCAAAAAGCACTCGGGTTTTTTCACCTTTTTATCAGTGTTTTGTGTTGGATGAATATACATAATTTGAGCTTGGCGTATAGGATAGGACACTGAGGGTTTATGTCAGGGTATATATATATCTGCTATATATGTTTTGATCTTTTTGCTTTTTAGCAGCTATGTTTAATGCATTACTATACATGGTACTCATCATTTCTGGAAAACCTAATGTCATCTTATATTTGTCTCTTTAATAGGCGTCAAGGTATGTCTGGGCATTCTTGTAGCTTGAAAAAAATAGTAATGTTTAATGCATTACTACGACGATCAGTGACTCGTCGTAGTCTAACATATAGAAAAAGTTGATCATTATATTTATTGAAGCATCAATTAATGTTTTAGCATAGAATTTCAAATTTCAAACCATTTTTTCAGGTGAAAACATATTTTTGACTTAAAAAAACAGCTATGGAAAAGACAAAATTAAAAAATAAAATTAAAAATAGTACGTACTGTGCTCACTGTCACTGAGCAATAGTACGTGCTTCAGCCGGGTACTCTAACAGCCATTGTTTGTCACTATAACCTGAGGTATATCAACCCAATATACACGTTTTGTGTGAAAAAAAAATAATATTTGTTCCAAACAATAAACTCATTTTTCAAAAGCATTTTGATATTCATCAAGTTCTTCTGGTTTTGAGGTAAAACTTTAGATCTTATGGGTGTATTTGTTTCATTTGGGTTGATATGCTTTTGCTTTTCATTTACCTGTGTGATTTTCTTTACTAATTTTGGTGCATGAACACTATAAAGTATTAAAGTTATTGAGTTGATACAAAGAGAGGGTGTGTAGGTAATGTTTTGGGGTTTGTTTTCAAGAAAAAGGTGAAGTTGTGAAAGTGGTGATTATGTTTGGGTTAAAATTTTGGTAGTTGAGGTGAGTTTTCATCTGTTAATGGGTTAATTTCGATGCTTTTTTCAGTGCATTTCATTTCAACAATCATTGAAATTGTGCCATGAAGCCATTACATGCGAGGAATGAATATACACATGTAATATTGTGAACAACCCCTTTTATAAGGGTCTAGTCCACCCATTTAACACCATCTGTCTTCCATTGAACACCGAAACCACCTAATATTAACGAGAAACATTTTCAGGTCCAACATATTTTCTTCTACTTTGTTAAATCTCCAGGTTCCTACATAAAATTAGTTATGTAGATTTTATTTCCCCAGTTAATCTGATCACCAAATCATTTTAACCAGCCCAGAAAAGAACTGGCTCAATATATGTACGGAAACATGACCTTTTTTTCTCTATCATGTACGGACTACTTTTTCCTCTTTTCTACTCTACTCTACTCTCCTTCCAGCTCGCCATTTTCACTCCGTTTCTCACACAGAAGCTCGTTCCTCACTGCCTAAAAAGATGTTGTCTTTATGGGAACGACGTATTTGGTTTTGGTGCTCAGTGTTGTCTTGTACAGCTACGTTGGTTTCAGTCGTTGCTGATGGCGTGAGCATAGAGAGCCCCATCACCATCATTTTACCTGTTGTTCTTATCCCGGTATTTGGTTGGATGATTATATTGTATCTTGAGCCAGCTTATCGAGGTGAAGAGATGCCAGCTGCTATTACTCCAGAGTCAGTGAGGTGGTGCAACCCTATAGGAGTTGTACTCGGGGGGATTGTAGTTATTGGACTCTACTGTAGGCGGCCAGCGACTTTCGAGCTCCATCTTGCATTTTTTTTGGGATTTGTGTCTGTCTTTTCCATCGACATGCTATTGAGGCCCGTGGGGACCGATATGGGCTTACTGTATGCTTTCTATGGACTCTGTATTGGCACTTCTGTCAGAGACTATCACTATCAGTATCCTACGTGGGTGATTTTTATAGTGTGTACTGCACTTGTCTTTGTGAGGGCACACTTTGAGTCCACCAGTATTGTGGCGGCGACTGCTGCGGCTAGGGAGGCGGCGACTACTGCTGTGGCTAGGGAGATTGGAGATGCTATAGAGGCTGGTGATGCTGCACAGGCTGCTCGCTCAGGTAATTTCAATCACTCATTTGGTTATGGTCTTAGCATTGCTATATATGGAAATATATTTGCATTTATACAGGTATTTTGTTTCTTTTTTTGGTATAGATTGTGTGTTCTGTTCTTGATATTAGTTCATGAAAAATAGGTCTTTTTCCTTGTATGTTTTATGTTTGAAGTAAAACTAGTTAAAGATTAGATCTTTATTTCTTTTGCTGATCAAGTATGGTTCTTTTTGTCTTGATTTTGTGTTCCTTTTCTTGAAAGCAATTGATGAATAATGAGGTTTTAGAATTTAATATGAAAAATGAGGTTGTCAACTACTATATCTTTCTTTGTCACAAAATGCTGCATCAATGTCCGGTAACGATTCGATCATTTAAGGCGCTTTTTCAATACTCGGTCGCGGTATAATAAGTGTAATACATTAATCTTTTATTCTCGTGGAAAATAATTTTTAGGGAGGTGACATGATTTTTACATCAACCGTAGAAACTGAAGATGCCTAATTTTGAGTGAATGACTAGGTTTGTGCTATGATTATTGCTGACTAGGTTTGTGCTATGATTATTGCAGATGAGGTGGAGGAAGCTAAGGAAGACTGATCTTGGTGATGCTGCATTCAGAAAACCTACTAGTTTTTGTGCTAAAAGGGGATACAGACATGAAGTAACATGTACCAAGTTAATCAATTTATGCCTATGCCTTTGCTGGATTGTTTGGATATATTTTGCCTTATTCATAATGTGTTGAGATTTTAGTATAAGTATGTTATAAGTATGTAGTAGTAGTACTAAGATTGGTTTGCTCAAGGTTCGGTTATCTTAATATGCAAGTATATGTACTGATTTTGACTAACTGCGTTTTTATTTCTTTTCGTTTATTTACTCTCAAACATGAGTACTCTATATGAACTTCATAGTTCATACAGCATACAGGAAAAGTTCATTAGTTCATACAACATACAGGAAAAACAAAAGGTCTTTCGCTTTGCGTTTTGCTAAATTTTTGTTCTTTTCCATTTTCTACGGGTCCGGTTACCCCTTTAAACTAAAATGAAGTTATCACACCGTTTTTTTGTTGACATGGCATGGAGAATTATTACTTTTAAAACGCGTGAGGACCCATAAAAAACACTCTCTTGGCCGGGAAAAGCAATAATTTGGCCAAATATTCCATTTCTCTTTCACTCCGTCGGTCATTTTTCCTCCAAGTTTTCAAAAACCCCAACTCTTTCAACTCATTAACCATAACCAACTATTTTATATTACTTACAATTTCTTACTTGAGCCATGAAAAGCAAAACCCAGCTCATCAAATCATATTTCAAATTAACATATCCATGTTATGCCAGAAATAAGAGTAGAAGGTACATTGACTACGAGAAGAAGAACTAGGAAAAAAGTTCCTCTGTGGCACAGAAAGAGGAGACAAGCCACTCCAAAAGCATGCTGGTTCCTCATTGCAATCGACATAACCACTTTTAATCTTCTCATTCGTTGAATATGCAAATAAAGCCACAAATATAAAGATGTAGAAAATCAATGAAGCAAAACTGCTGCATTATTATTTCCTATAAGAGCTATCAATACTGTCCGTTAATATACACATTGAGCTGCCACCGTTTAAGAAGAGTATTCTCCAAACAAACTTACGGAACTTTAATACAAAGACTGAAATAAAGGTTGCAACCACATCGACAGCAGCAATAATGACAGGGGACATAAGCAAAGCATCACTCTTAAATCCTAATAATGTTTGGAGAAGCATAGAGTATAAGAGTGTAAACGCCAGTGAGTTGTTGGAACAAGGGAATTGGAAGAATCAAATGGGGTTTGTACTTCTCAGACGATTGATGAGAAGGTTGGTCTATGTTTTCTTTGATTTTTCTCGTCATCAAAAGGTCAGCAAATTCAGTAGTAACATAATCCACTCCTCGGATCTTTTTTTAACAATTGTGCAGCCTCGTTTTCCCTCTCCCGTATTGATCAACCCACTAGGACTATGAGGAAGGAGTACGGATAGAGGATTGATGACTATTAGTGGCACTGGCAACCCAATTACCAAGATCAGAAATAGTTTTGTCTCCATAGTTCACCACAGCTAAGCATGCCAGTGTGGCCATTGGCAGTAGTGCTAGTAACAGCACCAAAAAACTGAGAGGTCAACCATCAGCAGCTCATCCCATGGCTCTTCTATAATAATAAAGAGAATATACTACTGCTGGCCATTAATCCTGTTGAAATTGGTACCAATATTTTGCCTTTTTTTTTCCATTGATACGGTTAAAATACAGTGATAAGGGCACAAGATAGAGCAAGAACGAACGTGTGAATCAAAGACTCATCACATGACAAAAATAAAAAGAGCAAACAACTCATAATTTGTGAGATACTAATGATTTGTCCTTCTACAAACACCCTTCAAATCAGCAAGGCAGCTGCTCCAACTCCTTTTTAGAATGCACAGGTACTTCAGGAGCACAATAAGTCACGTATCTATAGAAACTGTAACCTAAGCAGAAGCTCAAAGCCAAAGCTCTAACTAACAATTCTACGTTCAGCATGTAACCAAGAACCTGCATTACTAATCCCACCAATATGTCTTTTACTCCAATGTCATATGCTATGCGCGTGAAGTGCGCAAAGATATAGAAATATGTGGTGAAGCCTAGCAGTAGCTCGAGATACCCATAATTGAACTCCAAAAGGTGATGCAAGGTTACTGCCATTATCATAGGAATGACCTCGATCATAAATTTCGCCTTGGCACCCATTAACCGGAAAGGCATGTCGCGATACCAATAAACAACAGAGTACACCACAACACTATGAGTTATGGAGCTAACAGGAAAGATAATAATGTCGAGAACCATCAAGATGTTGTAAACATGTCGAGCACCAGTGAACTTCAGTAAGGCAAAGAACATGCATGACCATGGAACGTAACTAAAAAGAAACCACCATAAATCATTACCATAAATGAAACGCCCTGAAAGAAACACAAGAAAAAAGGAATTCAGCATCTCAAAGAAAGTTACAAAAAACACACGGCATTGAGCACACCAAGACAATTGGAGAGGGCAACTGTGCACGAAAAATCACCACTTCAAAGACTAAAAAAGAAGCAACTTCTCGTCTCCAAACAGTATCAGCAAAGAAATTCCACCAAAGCTAGAAAACACCACATAAAGCTAGTCATTTTTTTCTGAGCATGTTTAACTAAGAGGTTTAGGGAATATCTTCACATGTCAAAACTGCAAAAAGGATAATGTGGGCTAGAATTAACCGAGCAAACGTTAATGTACCTCCTATTCATAAGTGAGCTAGGAAAAGATCTGTAACAGCTGACAGAAATTTCTTTGATAAAAGAACTTCAAAGGAAATCCTATGATCAAACAGGAATATAATGGGCAGAACAACTTGATAGACTTTTATTATCTCTGCTCAAAGACTATAACACACTGACTACTTATGCATTCCTTAAGTTTCAGCTTCCATCTATGTGATAGATTACAACAACATACCCAGTGTGATCCGACAAGTGGGGTCTCGGGAGGGTGGGGTGTATGCAGACCTTACCCCTGTCTTTGTGGGATAGAGAGGTTTATTTCGATAGACCCTCGGCTCAAGAAAAATCCTTTTTCAGAACAGGAGAGTAAATAAGCTATGATGAAAATATTGAAGAAAGAGAAAGTACTGACAGCCAAAATAATAAAGATAACCAAAGTAATAGTAACAACAATAGTAGAATAAGATAATCTATGTTATAGATTGCTAAGCTTAAATTAACCTCATATATAGTTTCTACGGCATGAAGAAACCCAATATAATGTTGAGGTAAAAAGACTTAATTACCAGCACGTCCTGCTACACCAAACCCTGACACGGCCCACCTAAACTTCTTGAAAGATGAAACCACGGCGTCGAAGCTTTGAGAGAAAAACGTCCATGTGCCGAGGAAGAGGCTACGGGGAGAGGCACAGAGAGGGAGAACTTCTTCACCCGGGCGGCTGCAGATACTGTCAACAAACAAGAAAGTATATATATATATATCAAGAACCAAGCTTGGCTTTTTTTTCTTTTTTTAAATGTGCTTTTAGTATTCAAAGGCTGACAATTTCAAAAATATTAGATACAAACAGAATTTGTAAAACCCAGGAAGCAAGCTTGGATTTATTTATTAAAAAAAAAAAAAAAAGTTCCTCAGAGAAAATTTGCAAAAAAGAGGACCCAAGGGTGGATAAAAAAAAAGGTTCCTTTAGAGTTAAAAGAGTGAAAATTTTGCAGGATTAGAAGAGGATACCAATTGCAATAACAGTGATGTAATTATTATTATTATAAATAGAAAACAAAAGCGAATACCTGATTGATAAATCCATAGTATTAGTTTTCATCATCAAATCCCACCAACACCAAGACCAAGAAAACCAAAACAATTTTACTTAATGACTTTAATTTCCTTCCTCATCCTTATACAGATATAGAGAGAGGCGTCCTATTTTGCCTTGGATTCACTCTTCTACAATTATTAGGACTTCGTTAAAAAGAATGAATTATATTTTCACCTCACCTTCAAAATAGTCCCGCACTTTACATAGTTGATCAAAATGCTCCCTTACGTTTGACCGCAGCTTCAAAATAGTCCCCCACTTCGTGTACGTCTCTCAAAAAGTGGTGATTTGGGAAAGGAAATACTTTTAAAACTAGGAAATAATTTTAATTACAGTACAACCAGGATTCAAATTGCCTTTAATAATTTCTAATTATAATTTTTAAAAAGATACTAATTGAAAGAAATTAATTCCGTGATTATTCTCATTGATGGAATTGGTAAATATACCATAGTTACAATGTCCTATTAGGATACAAAATATACTAACTTAAATTAGAAGATTTACAAAATATTCTATGACTACATATTTACATCATTTATCATACCCCCGCAGTCGAAACGGGAGGTTGACGAACACTGAGACTGTCCCGAAAATCCTCAAATAAGACCTGTGGCAGTCCTTTAGTGAAAATATCGGCGAGCTGATATCGGGACGGAACATGAAGGACACGTACTTGGCCATGCGCCACCTTCTCACGAACAAAATGGATATCCATCTCAATGTGCTTGGTACGCTGATGCTGGACTGGATTCCCTGACAAGTAAATAGCACTAACATTATCGCAATACACCAAAGTAGCCTTAGGGATCGGACAATGTAGCTCCAAGAGTAGGTTACGTAGCCAGCATGATTCAGAGATAACATTAGCAACCCCCTTATATTCTGCTTCCGCACTGGAGCGGGAAAGAGTAGGTTGGCGTTTGGATGACCAAGATATCAAATTGTCTCCCAAAAACACGCAATAACCCGACGTTGAACGTCGTGTGTCGGGACATCCCCCAGTCAACATCAGTATACGAAACCAAATCAGTAACCGAAGATGGATAGAGATGCAAATCATGATCAAAAGTACCCTGAATATACCGAATAATCCGTTTAAGAGCAAGCATATGCGTATCTCGTGGAGCATGCATATGAAGACAAATCTGCTGCACGGCATAAGAAATATCCGGTCTGGTGAAGGTAAGATACTGAAGAGCACCTGCAAGACTCCGGAAATGAGTGGGATCTTGTCACACCCCGATCTTACTAGGGTGTGATGGGCACCCGACCCCGTATTCGGAGCCGAGCGAACTCGCTGACTCTTATTACATACTTAACCTCTTTGGACTCTTACATCAATAAGGAGTGGAAAACATAGTAAAGCTTTCAATTTTTCTTTTTTTTCATCGTACTCAAATCAAATATAATCTGTTATCATATGGACTCTATAACATAACATAAAATGACACATAGGCTAGTAGAGCCGTTCACAATACCGACATCCTATACCCACGACTCTGTCTGCAAAGTCTCTAACATTTATCAGACGTCGTAGCACATGTACTCTGACTCGGTAGCACTCCAGGAACAAGTGGAGCTTGCCAACTCTGCTGGAATATCTTCTATATTAGCTTCAACTCCTCTGGGTACACCTGCGCGGCATGAAACGCAGCCCCCGAAGAAAGAGGGTGTCAGTACGAGCATTGTACTGAGTATGTAAGGCATGAATAATAACTGTATGGAACATAGAACATGTCATAAGATAAAAGAGTAACCTGTACATATGAGTGCCGCTTAGGCGGATGCCATGCATACTTATCTGGTCATATCATATCATGTCATATCATATCATATCATATCATGTCATAGCGCCGAAATACGTCGGCTCGCCCATATATCCCGCGTCCGGGCATCCCGCGTCCGGGACGATATCATGTATCATACTCCAACTGATCAGGTGGTTGTGCGTCTATAGCGCCTTACCTTTTTCCCATATACATATACATATACATATACCATATACATATATCGTGTGAGCAGCATGCAGGAGAGTCCAAGAAATGCTATAAGTCTATCGGGGTGACGTAAGGTCGGTAACCTCCGATTATATTATGGAATAATCATAATCGCCATGTCTCACCTTGAAGGAACTAAAATTATAAGGCGAGGCTATCAATAAAGAGTAGCGTTAAGAGAAAACATATAATAAAATCATAAATGTCACACCCCATTTTAACCGGGTTGATTTAGGAGTATGACGCATTGGTGATTCCTGTTTATTTGTTTCAAGGAGTCGCCACCTAATTAATTTAATGGTGAATTAGGACACCTAAATATTAACTAAGGTAAAGTTAAAACTAAACCTCCGTTAATGGTCTGCTAACCAGTGTGATTCTGGGTAAGGGCTCTATATTATCCTAAAGGGAAGGTGTTAGGCATCCTTTAGAATCCGTTAACTCACGGTTATCCTACCAACTTAGATTAATTAATTAAATATAATGCCTAAATTTGGAAAATGACTTTAAGATGTTGCTGAAGTTTTTAAAAGAAAATAATGTTAGTTGAAATAAGATTTACAGAAAATATAATAATTTTCACAAAAAGAGGACTCTAAATACTACTTAAAAATATAAGAAGTATAAATATTGCTTAGGTTTCAAATGAAAGCAATAAATAATGCTATTTAAAATAATACTTGTAAAAATATAACAGCTCGTATAAAAGATAATTTTAAATGCTATTTAAAAAAATAAAGCTTAAATGTTACAAAGACTTTATGTGGAAATATAATAGATGCTATTCAAGATAAAACTTGTATGAAATTAGGATATTTTGCTTATATATAATGGCTTTTGAGAAAAGGATTTATGCAATTTTAAACTTTGAATAATTCATATTATAGGAATGTAACAATATAGAAAATCTAGATTTATAAGTAGAATTCTAAATATATTGTCTTAATTAGGCTTACAAATATGCATGAACGTTTCAACTTGAATGAGTTTCGTATAAAATATGCTTGAGTTTGTAATGGCATATTAATGAAGTCTTGATACGATAAAAAATATATAGTCATGCCATTTTGCGAATCAATCATTTCGAATAACATATAAGTATTAGACGTTATAAATAGTTTTGATATAACCGAAGATAATAAATTTTATGGAGTTGATGATTAGTTTTCCTTAAACTAAGTACCCGTCACTAAAACTAATCTATTAATTCATTAAGGTTTATGTAAACTAGATAAGAACAAACAAATGGTTAGTATACAAATTAAATAGATAAAGAAAATATAATTAAAATGAGTTCAACCCATATTTTAAGAAAAGCTGCTATTAAATGGGTCTGGCCTATTTGGGCCATTGCTGGAAACTGTTTACCGCTGGGCTTCGGCCCAACAAATTTCTTCTGTGTGCTGCTGCAGGCCTGGGATTGCTATTGGGCTTAGCCTAGAATATTTTATCTGCTGTAGGCGCAGATTGACCCGAGAGGAGATAACGTTGGGCTTTTAGCCCAACACCGAATGCGAAAGAGGAAACGAGTCCTCGGATTCGTACGCAAGGTTCATGCATAAAAGAAAGATAAGAAGGAGATTAGTATATGATCAATAAGATTAGGCATACAAACATATGAATTTAAAACAACTCCATTGATTATGTATATTATGTATATCCAACTGCATTTCACGAACACAATATCGATATGCATTTGTATGCAGATTTTTTTAATCGAAATATACTTATAACAAGCGCACGAAATTTGAGCGAAACCAACTGAAATATAGACTATGCATTGCACACAAGTGATGTATATTATACTTCGAGTATACATATGCGTAATTCATAGGCAAACAGCAGTGGCGCCCACATATGCATTATTGGAAATTAGCTGGAGACTTACGCAAAGTCACATAGTGTATAGCACATAGACGGGCTTGGACATTATTATTTGACAAGACGGACATCATATTTTAACCATACACTATTAATAAAAGGATCAATCAAATATCAGCCCGTAACTCTCTAAACCATGACTACAATCTCCACTGAATAAACAAACTGTGTTCTTTTGAATCTGATTTTTTATACTAACTGCAACACTCACACATGACAAACTCAATAACTGGGCATGGCCTCATATCCGACTGTATGCTGGCAAACAAATTTGAATATTAAATGCAGTTTCTTATCAGCTGCTATAGTAAGCAAATAAACTGAAACAACTGAAGGCAGTTTCTTGCCAACAGCAACACCAAACAAACACTAAGTGGCTAAACATATATCGACTGCTCATGTTTGCGTAGGAAATGCGACTGAAGCAAGCAGGGAAGTAGAAATAAGCCAAAATACATGCAAAAGAGGAGGGGTTGTCATGCAGGAGTCAAACAAAACAGGTTGGCGTAATCAAACAATGGTCAGAGTGAGAAAAGCAAGCAGGTCATAGCATGCAGGAAGAGGTATACCAGATTCAGACAAGAGCGCAAGTCTAAGCTCACAATCAATAAGCATGCTCACAATCGATGAGTATGTTTAGGCTAAAATACCATACCATAGAATTCCACATGGGGAAAAACTAACTATGCAAAATAAAACTAATAGGGATGAACCTTAAAGGCAGAACCTAGGCAGTCAAATATTTCTCGAGACACTAATTAACACATAATCCTGAGGCCAATGCTATGGCATACATGTATGGTCATAACACATATTCAACATGAATTAAATGACACAGGCTTGAAGCAAACATGATTATCCAGATGTTGCACAACATTCAATCAAACTTATGTGTTCAACAGTGCAAGGTTTGGTCAAGCAGTAATGTTGGGAATGAATCAACTAAGCAATTCTCATCTTATAAGATTTACCATCTCTGAACCATTCCTATTCACTTTAATTCAGATATTACCATGAATGGTTAGAACAGTAAATAGACAAGCTTCTTTATTTTTATTTTTTACCCTTTATGCTGCTTCTAGCACTCCTTAGTTGAAGGCTAGTTAACTAGATGTACAACCCTTTACTTTAGACACATTTTAGCTTCAGGACCCAAACTAGGAAAGTCATACATTCTGAATGATGAACAAACAAATTCCTCCTTCCATTTGAAATGATCAAGCTAACAAGATTATTATTAGATGAATGCCTACCTCTCTAACAGAACATGCCACATACACAACTGAATAAGAGTTGCGAACTACGACCAACAACAAAAAAAACGAAATTGAGCTAAGCTAAAGTTAAGACATAAACAAATATATTCTATCAAACTTCCAGATTTGCAAAACCCAAACTAAATTTAGACACGAACATACGAGAATCATTAAGACCAGAATCGAACTAACCAATCCTGAACATGCTCGATACTACAAGTTATAAACTAAGATTCAACCAAAACGAAATAAACATGCTAACATACTCGAAATTTCGGATTCGAAAAGGAAAGGAACATGCTAACCTTTTGTGGATGCAGCGAAGTGAGGCGAAGGTCTCGATATCCACTCGAACACTATCGAATCCGAGCTTGCGATGCTCGGGTTCACAATGATACCAAAACCAATGAAAATAGAATAGAATTGATGTAGTATTATGATTTGATAAATAAACAAGATCAAAGTGCTAATAGAACTCGGAATTTAGGTGATTAAAAGACTCATATTTTAGAGATTTTCAGGATTTCAAGAACAGCGAAAAAAAAAGGGCTTGTTTCAGAATTTAATTTTCAGAGCCTTTTTTTTTTTTATTATTCGAAATCCCTATTTTTGTAGGGGATTTATGGGGATTCAAGAACTCATTTTTTGAAAGGGGATTTCGGGTTCACCTCTGGTTTTGCAAGGCAATTTTTGGGGGTTTTCCAACCTGTCTAATTTCGGATTCAACGCCGACCATTTATAGGGTTTTGGCTCTTTTGAGTTGAAGAAAAGGAGAGAGGAGCGGGGGAGACAAAACGAGCTGGGGTGATGGTGAGGGTAGCGTGGGTGTCAGAGGAGTGGGTGTGTCAGGGTATGGGTGTGTCAGGTGGTGGCGACAGACGAAGGTGGTGAGGTCAGACGCGTGGGGGTAAAGGTGCGGTGGAGATGACAGAGGGGTGCGTGTGCGTCAGAGGTGTCGGGTGAGTGGAGGTGTCGGACGGTGGTGGAGCGTCAGGTGAGGGAGATGGGCGGCGCTAGGGTTAGGGGTAAAGGGAGAGGGAATGGTGGAGATGACGATGAAAATGGGGAGGGAGACGAGAGATAGATGGAGACGGCGGGGATGGAGGAAAGTGATGGGGAAACCCTAAAAGGGTTTCCTTATTCAGCTGAAAAATGAATTGGACCCGGTCCATTTGTGGACCGGGTCAAATTTTAGACTGGGTATTAAAAGAACGGACTAGTAAATTAAACATGGATTATTCTAAAAAATTGAGACAAGGGATACGGACTAGTCCTAAAATTACCAAGAGTCAATCGGGCTTTAATTTGGAGTCCGGTAAGTCAAAATGCGGACCGAGGGCAAGAAATAGTTTGGCTTTAAAAAAGACCCATTTAATTAATGAATATACCGAGGGTGACAAAATATTACTTAATACCAAAAAATATGTGATTACTAGACTCGGGTAATAAAATCATATGGTGTTATAATAGCCGTGTAATAATATATGTTACTTTTCTTTGAAAATCCGCACTAAATACTATTATTTATTTATGCAAAGATAAATGCGTAAGCTGGTAAAATGCCGAAATGATAAGAATTGTGAATTATAATAATATTAATAAATAATAATAATAATAATAATAATAATAATGATAATAATAATAATAATTATTATTATTATTATAATAGAATAATAAAATGTCGGTATTGATAAGAGGCTAATAATTATAGTAACCAGAATGTATTTTTTTTATTTTTTTTCAAAATATTAGAAGCTTAAAAATAGGTATTTTGGCAGAGAGACGGGACAAAATTGGGTGTCAACAATAAACCTCATACTGTCATATTCATGGTAGGAACATATCGTCAACGTATCTATCGTAGACATTTTCTCATATTTGACTTCATCATTGTCATTATAAAACATATCCATCGTCATTGTCATAAAAGCTTACAAAACCAAAAAAAACTTTTGTTTTAAAAAAATACGGACATTTTGGAAAACATTGACGGGTTATCGGAAAAATAAGCATTGCCTTGGGACCATAGACTTCTAACCTTTAAAGACAAGGAAAATATGGAACATCTATAAATTCCTAACGTTAGGAATCATGCCTTTGAAAGAAAGGGACGAGCCTTAACATACCTGTGTCGCGCCTTACTAGCTACGCCTATTCGTCCAACTTGTTTGTCTACATTCAAGAAGGTTGACATAATCATTAGACTCAGCATCATACACTTGTCTTAATCCTTCAAATGAATTCATTTATAATCTGCCGAAATTTCGGCAGCATCTCCCCTGTAAATACACCATCCCCGAGATTCTAGCTCGGCTAATTTTAATCAACAACAATCCGGGAATTCAACCCGGCCAAACCAACAACGGAGATATACATATAAAATTCTCACAATTCAACCCATAACAATTCTAACAACCCAACAACTTTTCAAAATCCATTTCAACCCACAATTTCATATAACGACGATTTCATGTATTTTCTTAATTTCAATTTCGTCCAATCCAATTTTAATCCTTCCATCACAACATCATTAATAAAATTATGCCACAAAATAAGAAAATCTTACCTTAACTTACTCGGAGGAATTTCTACACTTATTTGTTCTAATTTCACAATTTCTCCTTCCTCAATTCAATATTCTTGTATTGCCGCCTCCTTGCACGAAGAACACCCTTGAGATTTTAATTTTTGCTATAAAATTCAAAGATGGATTGGGATAGCCGTGTCCGTGTGCTTGCTTTCATGGCTGTTGGTTCATAGGAGAAAATGGTTTCCATACCCTTTTTGTATATTGAATAGTTATTGCACGTTCTTGGTGTTTTGTTTCTCTCAAAAGATTAACATTCTTCTTTGCTAGCTTTACAAACAAGGACGTGTATATTGGTATGATTTGCTGGCAACCTTTTGTTATATGTGTTTTATAAAGTTAACACCTAATCACTTTATTTGCATAGGTGGCCGAATTATGTCCTCTCAAATTCAACATTTCACTAGTTGCCCACGTAATTAATTTCGTAGTTCCCGTCTCAATTTCTTTTTTTTTTTTGCTAAAACAAGGATGAATTTTAATATGTTTAGGAGAGAATAATTCTTATCTTATATTTCAAGAAATACTCTTCTTCAACCTTACTTCACTTCGAAGAAAGTCCGAATTCAACATCGCGATAAAACAAACCAATGAGATCGATTTGGGCGTGAAACTCATATATTGTTCTTGATATAATTGCACTTCACATCCTTGAAATTACAATTCATGTTGCTCCTATAGAAATAAAAATACACGTTCCAACTCTATATTCCTATGAGTATGTCAATAATGCAGCATCTTTCCTTTTCCTTAATCCAAAGCAAAGAATGTATAATTTAAGAATTTTAGGTGGCTTTTGTCAGTTCACGTGTCCTTAAGTAAAAAGAAGTTACCATTGACTCATCCAACTTTTAAGACCAATTTAATGCCACTCTTGGATAATGCACTGCCATGTGGCAGCCCACCATGGACACTTATCCATGCAATCCTACTTAATACCATAATTAATTCTGTAGCCTCCCACTTTGTTCTAATATTTAACCACTTATTCACATAATTAATTTCTTGATTGTAATTCACTTGAACATGAACCACTTTTAACACACTTCATACTCATTATCATAATCATATGGTAGAACCCTAGTCCATAACCTCTTTATACACCAAATATTATTTTCAATCACTGTCGTCACACTTGTTAAGACTTAAATTATTTCGGGACCTCTAACTATTTGTACACCGAGCTCTCGACTTTTTTTTTAATATGATCGAATTCTCCGGGCTCGGGTAACTTTCTCATATTGAACGATTCAATTTTCTAGCCCAAAAATACGGGATGTAACAGATCTGCACAAAGATCGCCAGAAGCGGCACTGACCTTCGGTTTAGTGTCAACCGGAGTGGAAGAAGGCTTACACGAGGACATGCCTGCACGCTCAATAATCTCCGTAGCATAACTTCGTTGTGAAAGTAACATACCACCCTTGTGACGGGTCACCGCAATGCCAAGAAAATAATTCAAAGGACCTAGGTCCTTCATTGCAAATTCTGAGCCAAGAAGGTCCATAATCGAACAGCGGAGAGTATCTGAAGAAGCAGTAAGAATAATATCATCCACATATGGTAAAAGGTAAGCCAAGTCGGGACCTTTGTTGTAGATGAACAATGAGTTGTCGGACTTGCTATTAACAAAACCAATGGAATAAACAAAGTCAGCAAATCTTTTATACCAAGCTCTCGGTGCTTGTTTAAGCCCGTATAAGGACTTGCGCAACAAGCACACATAATCGGGATGAGATGGGTCTCGAAAACCCATTGGCTGATGCATATATACTGTCTCCTTGAGCTCGCCATGAAGAAATGCATTTTTGACATCCAACTGATGAATGGGCCAATGCTTAGAGAGAGCTAGACTTAAAACAGTGCGAATCGTAGCTGGCTTTACGACCGGACTGAAAGTCTCACCACAATCAATGCCAACCTGCTGTGTTTTGCCATCACCTATAAGACGGGTTTTATGCCTCTCAAAATCACCATTAGACTTTTCTTTATGAGTAAAAATCCACATAGACCGAATAACATTCACATTAGGTGGACGGGGTACCAACTCCCACGTCTTATTTTTAATAAGAGCATCATATTCATCATTCATGGCCAATTTCCAATTCGGGTCACGTAGCGCATCCAACGGATTACGAGGTATGGGGGACCTGGTAACTGCCGTATGTAGATTAAATGGGTGCTTGGGCTTAAATATCCCGCGCTGACTACGAGTGACCATGCGCGTTTGGGTAGGGGGCTGCTGGATAGGAGGAGTAGTGGTGGAGTTCGGTGGGTTGTTGGCAAGCTGGCTGGGCATATGTGCGGGCTGGTCTAGCGTGGAGGACTGGAGACGCTGCTGCACAGCCGAAGGTGGCGTGGGCAGCTGGCCTAGAGCAGGCGGAAAACCACTGGGCAGCGGGGGAGGGGGACACGGCTGCGGTGAAGAGGGGCTAGTGGCGAGATGACAGATCACGTAAGGTGAAAAACCATCATCAAGGAAGTTATACGAGGTGGGAGTGGAAGTGTGGATTTTAGAGAACGGAAATTGAGTCTCATCAAACAACACGTGACGACAAATAATGATTTTATTTGAGGATAAATCAAAGCATTTGTAGCCACAATGACTTGGTGGATATCCCAAAAAGACACATGGAGTTGACCGAGGTTGCAACTTGTGAATATTAGTAGACGGAAAGAGGGGATAACATAAACACCCAAAGACCCGAAGATGAGAATAAGATGGTTTTCGTTGATAAAGGACCTCTAAAGGGGATTTGTAACCCAACAACTTGCTTGGTAGAATATTAAGGAGATAAGTTGCCATTTGTAATACATGATGCCAAAACGATGGAGGAATGGAGGCATGAGCAAGAAGAGTGCGGATGACATTATTGATGGAACGAATTTTTCTTTCGGCTTTCCCATTTTGAGAGGATGTATGAGGACATGAAAGACGGAAAGACATCCCATTGGACACACAAAATTTTCCGAATTGACCATTATCATATTCTTTCCCATTATCGCATTGGACATTTTTGATAGGACGTTCAAATTGAGTAAGTATATGGGACTTAAACTCTATGAATTTTGAGTAAACCTCAGATTTTCTAGCCAAAGGGAAAGTCCACAAAAAATAGTAAAATCATCCAAGAATAAAATATAATAACGATGCCCCATAGAGCTCAAAATAGGAGATGTCCACAAATCACTATGAATAATGTCAAATGGAAATAAAGTTTCGGAAATAGAACTAGCAAAAGGCAACTTAACATGTTTACCAAGAACGCAAGAATGACAAATACTAGATGAACTAGAACTATTACATTCAATGCTCTTATTGCGCCTAAGAAAATCCAAAATAAAAGCTCCCGGGTGGCCCAAACGATCATGCCAACACGTAGAAGACAAGGCAGCAAAAGTTGATGGTGAATGGAAGTGGTGTTTGAGGGTGGACAATGGATAAAGAGCACCCCTACTATTACATCTCATGATGGCCATCCCCGTCCGGAAATCCTTCACAGAAAACCCATAAGGATCAAATTCAACACTCACAGAGTTATCAGTAGTAAATTTACGAACCGATATTAAATTCTTTATGAGTTTTGGAGCAAGAAGGACATTATTTAATAACAATGGAGGGTTCGAGGGAGGCAATTTAGCACGACCACAACCTCGAATTGGAATTGACTTACCATCACCAACAACAATGCCAGTATTATGATCGCTCAAATTAAAATAAGACGAGAGAATACCTTTTGTGGATGTCATATGGGATGTGGCGCCGGTATCCATATACCAATTTGGATCGGGTTGGCTCAGCGTCATCGTGTGCATGGCCGATTCAATATCAGTCGGAGTCCACGGCGTCGTTGGGCCTGCTGCTGCATAAGCCTGCTGCTGTGGTCGCGAGCCCAATATTCCAGGTTGGGCCATCGACCTGCCACCAGAAGAAGGTGGCTGCGGCTGCCACTGCTGCTGTGGCCGAGCCCACTACTAGGTGGGATACGGGCAAGGGGGAGCCCATTGCGGCATCCACCCCCATAGCCACGGTGAAGGGGATTGCTGCCACTGCTGTAGTGGTGAAGAGGACTGTTGCCACTGCTGCTGCATGGGGGCCTGCTGCCGGTCACGACCACTATGGCGACGGTGTGCACTGCCGCCGCCAGAACCACGGCCACCGCCGTTATTTTTCCCGCCGCTAGAGCCACGATTTTTGTGGTTATTTTTGCCCCTATGATGGTGAGCACGACCAGAATTTTCCATAGGAGTGGAGTCATCAAACTCACGTTGGGAATTAGCCACCATAGCCGAGGGCGAGTCATCATGCATTTCAGCCAACGCCTTTTCCTCAAGGCACAGACTTGACCGAGCTTCGGTGAGGCCAGCCACATTCTTGTACGAGGCCACCATTTGAAGAACGAGGCCATGCTCTTGAGGTTGTCGGTCACCGGAGCCCCCACGCTCTTGAGTTGATCGGCCAAGGTCATGAGTCGTTGACAATACGCCGAAGCGTTTGGAAAATCCCGCAACTTGACATGAGAGAAATCATGTTCCAATTGTGAGGCATCCCCTCTGGGGAATGTAAAGGAGCCAGAGGTTCCGCGTTCGACCCCCCGTAGCGCTGCAGCGTGATGAGGGTTGGGGAGAAGGCCTTGGGCGGACGGGCTGTACCCTGGCATAGACAATACCTGAGTATGTGTAGGACCCAGAGGGGATTCCTCACACCAATGCAACGGCACGGGAGTTTTTGTTGTCTTGAAAAAGATTACAGAGGCGATCCCAAGCCTCCTTCGCCGATAGATCTTCTTCGATGATCGTATGCAATAAGTCCGTGGAGATGGTTGCATACACCCATTAAAGTACCATGGCATCCAAGGTGGACCACAACTCCTTTTCTTCGTTGGTGGAAGGAGCTTTCTCTTTTCCGTTCGGGAGAATATGGGAAAGGACACGGTGAGACCGGGCATGAAGCTTGAATAATTCGGCCTAAGCCGAATAATGATCCGTTTCCATCTCAAGAACGATAGGAATGTGATTCTTGATGTTGGAGACAGCCATAGCAGGATGAAACTTGGTGTCTGCCATTGAAGAAGAGCAAGAAGGTGGACGGAAAAGGAGAAAAAAAGAAGGAAGGGGACGACTGAAAAAAATTAGGGTAGCGGAAGAGGAGGAAAGAAAACCCTAGTATCTGATACCATGAAAGAGATTAATTCCGTGATTATTCTCATTGATGGAATTGGTAAATATACCATAGTTACAATGTCCTATTAGGATACAAAATATACTAACCTAAATTAGAAGATTTACAAAATATTCTATGACTACATATTTACATCATTTATCACTAATATTATTAAAATAAAATTAAGGTGATTACCTCTAAACTTACGTAAAATTCTTCTACATTGACAGTGCACCAAACTTAAACCCACTCTTATATATATCAGTCGTTGATAGGACCCTGCATAGTCATGGTTCCTACTATATTCCTATTAGAGAGTGAAATAATTTTACTAAACACAGTTCCTCAAATGTCTTTCCACACAGTATTAGCGGAGGAACTGTAACCTTGTCTTTTTTATCATTAAGATGTTGTTGTTCCTACACATCCACACGTTCCAAAAACAGAAAGGGATGAGAATATCCCAATTGAGGAAGTGATTAAAAAAATTCCCTTGGCAGTATTTCCAGATAGTAGCCCAGTTCCTATGATTGATACCATTAATGTGAAAGGGTTCTTGTTTCTTGAGGGCTAACTCATGCCAAAAGGAGCTGACAATGTAATAATCAAAGAAGATGTGGTCCATAATCTCTGTATCTTGACCACATATTTTGCAACGAGGACGATACTAATTTTGTGGAGATACTTGTTGGCATTCTTTCATGAAAGAGTAACAAGATGAAGGATTTGATATTATAAAGGGCGTGGAGCTTCCAGATCCAGTTAAAACTCTTATGCTAATGAGAATTGGTTGAATTGCATTCTTTAGCAATCAATTTATAAGAGACCATTCATTGCTAGTGAGGCCCTAGATGAGCTTATCCTCTTCATCACAATTGTGAGATCAAAGTGTTTTCTAGATATAATGAATCAAGTTGTCGGACATTGTGAAGAAGAGGGGAGTAAAATTCCAGGAATCATTAATGATCATGCTAGAGACTTTAAGCAGTCTCCACCCTTCCTATGGGGACCTTGGAAATAGCTTCTGATGGAATCAGAGTTGGGAATTCATTTAACAATCCCCCTTATGAACTACCCACCTAAAGCCTTGATCGTAAGGAGGTTCCGTTAGTACTGACATGGGGTCATTCTATCCGCTTTGCGCCCTTTAGGTTGGTTTCTCGGTGAATGACTATCGCTTCTCCTGGAGGACGTGGTTGGGTTTTGGTGTTAGTACTTTCCTTATGTTATTCCGTGCATATATGGAGACTGAGGCTGTTGCTGCACTTACTGCGAGGTATTTGTTTAATAAATATGTTTGTTTCTTTTGAATATTTTGAATTAGTGCTAAACTTTTATCTGGTATAATTTTGTCGGCAGAGGGACATCCGTGAGGATGAGCGCCTTTTGTGATACTCCCAAGATTGAAACTATTGATGTGGGACCCCTTGCCTTTGCTAATTTGCAATCCACACATATGTCAAGTATTTCAATCCCATTGGCGTGTTTTCGGGTTTGATTGTGGCTTTTATGTTACACATAAGACAGGCTGACATAAGGTTCATTTACTGGGTGTTGGTATGTTCACTTGTGGGCTCGCTCTCCGTCATACAGACGTTGAGTCCTGTCTGCATCGACATGGGGTCATTTTATCCGCTATGCAACTTTTTTCGTCTCTCGCTGAGAGACTATGGCTACTCTTGGTGGAGATGGTTTGCGCTGGGTGGTTTCCTTTTGTGACTCCGTGCGTATAAAGAGACCAGGTCTTTTTCTTTGTGAATTAATGCAAGAGTTTTGTACATTATTCTACTTTGATGCATTTTTGAATTAAATGACACCACATTTTTGGTATTGTGATTTTCTTTGTTTTGGTAATGCTTGCATAAATGTTGAATGAAGAGGTGTTTTTATGGGTTAGTACGTAATGACGCTTGGTTTTAGCACATTTCTTTTATTTTTCATACTTATTCTTTACATGAAAGTATAAGAGATAAAGGCTGCCTATTATTTATATTAGTAAGAGTTAATTCAAGTTATTAAGATGTTAGTCATATGTTAGTCATATGTTTGTGATATATTACTTAGATCTCATTGTAAGAAACTTTATTTACTAATATAAAGATTTGAATAGTTTAATTAAAATCCTAAAGTAATTTTCTACAACCTTGCTCTATAAAGAGTTTTGCAATTTTCTTCCACAAACCACAATATTTTCTAACTAAGAAAAAATAAAATTGTAAATATTTTTTTATAAAGAGTTCGTAATTTTTTTCACAAACTACAGTATGTATTAATTAAGCAAAAACAAAATATTGTGTATCTAACTAGATGAAGAAATAGGTACGTTGTAAAGGATAACCTAAATGTGGTGATTCTTATGCATACGTGGAAAAGGCGTTAATCAAATTAATATGCCATTATATTACTGTAATGTCATGTCTTGAACCCTTAAAGGATGCATGGTGTCTCGGGTTAGTTTTCACGATCGAAACACATTTTCGTTGTAGTCTGAGTCATAAACATATTAAAATAAATGTTGATTATTACGTTATACACAAAAAATTCTCACGATTAAGCCTTGACAATGAGGCCGCGTTGGACCAACCTGGCCCTCTAAAAATGAGCCCTGCCAATTTCAGTGCCAGACTCACTCTTAGGGGGCCAGGTTGGGCGTGAACATGGGGTGTCTAACCCAGTCCCCTTACTCTGTTATAGGTTTTCCAGGTTGAGGGTCGAGCATCTTTCTTACTTTGTATTGTTGTATGAAATTATAAATGAATTTTGTAAATAGAGACAAATTTGAAAAGAATTCAAAGGCTTAATGAACCTATAATTTTATTAATACAAAAATTAGCATGGACCAAAATGATGAAGTATGATATTATTATGGCTTATTTACTATTATAGTAGGATATGGTTTGTTAATATATTTGTTTAGGAATACAATTTTTAATTGTCTTATTGATTTATATTGTTATTGGATAAAAAATATATAGTGTGTTTCGTTTCAACATTTACAAACAATTTATAACGTTAGATTAGCTTTTGTAAGGCATTAATAGGCATATATAAATTATTGTACATCAAACAACACGGTTTTACATGAGTCTCAGGAAGAACAATTGAAGAGGCAACCTATGGCACATAAATGGGTGCCCAAACTACCAGTCCACAAAACAAGTTTCATCCAAATGTACCATTTAGTTTATATTTATATGCTAGAATATTCGTTCTATGGGTGGATTTAGTGTAATTTCAAGGCGGTGTTGCGTGACATCTCTTCGACTAACGTGCATCTACCTTTGATGGTGCCCCCATCGTTTTTAAATCTTGGATCCGCCTCTATATTTGAGAAAAGTAAGTTTCATAAAAGTTGCAGCACTAAGAAAGTGCAAGTGCTGTTATATGTACAAGAGAGCAAAAAAACCAAACGAAGATCTCATTCCATTCCTATCGGGATTCTAAGAGGCTAAATATCGATTCTGCTTTATTTAACATAAATTTTACCGCTGACTAGGGGAAAAAATACAATAAAACCAAGTAAAGTATTTACTGGACAGAGGTTTTACCCTGTGTTACGTAATTTGTCATGTTAAGTGGGTGCTCGGGGACCACGAATCCTAGGTTATCACCTAGTAGCGACACATACAACTCAAGTATCTTAATATGGTATACGAGAGAGTTGCAAGACAAAACAAGCTATTACCAAAATCTCTATGAGAAGTGTACAAAATTCCTTTGGATTGGCTTCCAAGTTTTACACAATTCCTTTGGATTGGCTTCCAAGTTTTGGACCAGTGGCCCAACCAGCAACTCCAATATTATAAGATGATAATTGACAAGCCACATGAACATAAAACCACACTGAATCTACAAATGTTCCTAGATACCTTGCAATCATAATTCCAACTGGAAATAGAATTCCCCAACTCACAACATTCAGAATTCCATGAATCTGTTCACCATAAATTCAAATAGAAGAAGAGTTCCTAGATACCTTGCAATCATAATTCCAACTGGAAATAGAATTCCCCAATATTGCAACATTCAGAATTCCATGAATCTGTTCACCATAAGAAGAAGAAGAAGAAGAAGAAACAAAATGAAATGGAAATTTCTCAGAACCTATGTTGCTCAGACTCTTCAATAATGTCGACTAGTGCATGTCGGATTCTCCAAAATTAGTGTAATTTTTGAAGAATCCGACACTAATGCGGCAACATTTTTTTTGGAATTTGAACAGCATAGCTTACACCCTAGTGGTTGTTGAAGTGGGACAAAAGTCATAGGAGACTCAGAGTTCAAATTCTTGCAACAAAGACAAACCTGGACTTAGTTGCGTTCGCATACGTTGTTAATATGCACAGAGATTGACGCATCTGTTCCAATACCGTGTTTCTCCATCAAAGAGATCAGCTTACTTTCGCGAGGTAATCTGGAGGCGAAGTATTCCCCGAAGAGTTCCAAAGCAAAACCAAGACACAGCTGCGTTTAGTCAATTTTTCTGTTTGCTAATACAACATGTTTAGTCAACTTACAGCAAAAGAAAGAATAAATGTCAGGTAAAATGGAGCAAAATGGATACTGAAGATTCATATAACCGATACCAACTAGCTTGGGATTGAGGTGTAGTTGTTACATCTTAAACCAAAAGAATCAATTAATGGGACAATAAATACTACTGAAGTACAAAGACCATCACTTTACTCCAAAGCTGAACAGCAAATGACTTCAATTAGACAGATTATGTGATACCTCATCTAGTTCAACTTTAGAAATCTCGATTTTCTCTCCTACAGCAAACTCAGGAAGATTCTTCTCACTAATAGCCAGCCATGGCATATTAGAGGTGAATCCTTTGACTGTGGCAAGCCGCCCAACGCACTGAAATTGCTCTCCACCACTTTCAAATTCAACTTTTATCCTGAGAATATACCAAAATTTACATATGACTTAACTTCTCATCCAGAAAATAAGAATCTTGAAAGACAAGCAACAGTACTCTATACTTGGCACGTACTGTGCTAGTAACAAGAAAAGAAAACACTAAAAACAGGATTTTGAATCTGGATCTATAATATGAATACATAAAAGAGCTGTTTGACATGATCAAGGAAGAAATCAGGATTAGAGTTACCCAAGTTGCAAGTTAGTTTTAAAGATATGCAAATAAGCCCAAAGCAAGAGGAGTTACTAATAGCCTGTTTGGCCAAGCTTTTCCAATGCCAAAAGTGTTTTTTTTTTTTCAAAGTTGAGGTGTTTGGCCAACTTATAGGAGAAGAAAAAGTTATTTTTGATAGAAGCAGAAGCTGGAAAAAAGTAGCTTCTTTCGAAAAGTACTTTTTAAAATTTGGTCAAACACTAATTACTGCTCAAAAGTGCTTTTCAAATTGATTAGCCAAATACAAACTGCTTCTCCGCAAAAGTTTTTTTTTTTTAGAAAAGCACTTTTCAAAATATATTGATTTTAGAAGCTTGACCAAACAAGCTATAAGACGTTCATCAAAAGATAAAGATTCAACCTTCTATATTTGCAATCTGGAGAGAGTTCCCAGAAAATGCTGGCAGATGTACTGGTAAAGTGTCCATGCATCATTCCCCAAACTATCCTCACTAGCTGAACGTATCGGGGTTATTGGAGGATGATCGCCTGCATCAGTTTCTGCCTTTGGTTTATTATAACTTTCAGTTAAAAGCTTTTGCGCGTAATTCCCAAATACAGGATTATGCACCAGTGTTCCTCTGAAGTCAAAAGAAGAAGGATATGCTGTGCTTTCTGTACGGGGATAGCTGAAAGAAAGGAAAATAAGAAGTAAGCCAAAAAGAAAAAGGACGATTTTGTAAACTGCATTGGAAGTTTCAAGAAGTGAAAATTTTCAATGTGTTTGTCATACTTGTTCGATGTGATTCTCTTTTTAGCATACAATTCATAAAGATGTAACTTAGTTTATGGATAGGATAGGTGCTCATTGAGCTCGGTCGTACCAATTTAAAAACCCAAGAAACCCTTAGGAAGCCACTGGGGCAAAATTGAGAGGACCTCAAAAAATTCCTTTACAATTCGGCGCAAGAGTCAGCCGACCCAAACCTTCAACTGGGGCAGAAAAGTTTTTGAACATATAAAATCTCGGTACCTTGTCTGATTTGTTAATTTTTAATTCTCTTTACAAAGGAGGATTGCATCCTTTGGTGAGTTCTAATGAGTTTTATCTTACCAATCAAACATCATCAAAATATTATTCTATCAATCAGTCAAAGCTGAGGTTTTGTTAATAAAAGAAAGAAGGAAACGTGCACCAAGCTAGTGCAAAAATACAGCAAAAAGAAGAGAAAAACATGTGAAGACTTAAGTACCCTCTCTTCATTAGTCCCGTAAGGGGATGTCACAAATGTTTTCCGTAGCCACTCTAAGGAAAGAAGAACGCTACAATCATAAAACAGAGAGGAAAATCTGATAAAACCTCGAGTGTACAAATGCTCAGCCAGTTGCATAGTCAACTGGGGACCAAAGCCCAGTGCACTTGAAGCTACCTGGAAATTGTCAAAAAAAAAAAAAACCAGAATCAGAAGGTTTAAATCAATGACTGTACGAAAAAATACATTTAAATCATAAAAAGAATCAGGTAAAGTTCATAGTTTTATTGGACTTCTGAGTACGAGGTTTTACAAAGATCATACATATTGACCCATATACGTGAATATATAAATAATTGAACTTCATTTCTTGAACACATAGAGGGTATCCAAGAAAAGTTACCCCACACATTTCACTTTCACAAAAGCCAAGACAGCTGTAACCACATCTGAAGTTGTGTAGCTGGTGAATTCTTTGAGTACCGATGACCACTTTGGCAAACTTAGTTTTATATATTTGGTTCAATATGTCCGTAAAGAATCTTAGTTCACTTCTTTCCTGAAATTTTTTAATAATATAAATGCTTCCTACCTTGTTAATAGTGTGTTTTAATGATGCCGTCGCACCCGTGTCGGATCCTTAAAAAATGTATTACTTTTGGAGGACCCGACAGATGCTTGGCAGCATTTTTGAGGGATCCGAGCAGCATAGAATAAAATACATCAATGAAGAAAACTGAGGCAATTTTGTTGTATTTTGGCATAACCAAATAGAAGTCAGAAATCTAAGGATCCCTCAATAGATCGGAATCCCAAGTATAAAAATTGGTAGAAAGCCAAAATTACCAACCTTCAGAAGATTTACTGTGTTTAGACCAGAAGGACGACCTTTGGATTCCAGCTTTTCTGATACACGAACAACTCTCATAGTACCATCCTCCATTATTCTATTCCGGAACATTACAGCAACTTATTGATTTAAAAGCTATTAGTAACAGAGGCACGGACTCGATACTTTTGGACAAGACCTCATGAAAGGTCACACTAGGAGGAACTCACATCAGCATCGAACAACCTGTTTCGGTCCCATTCTAATTTGACTTCATACCCCTTGTACATTATGTAAGGATGCAGCAACCAAAACTTTTCTGGCTTGAACATAGTGATTGGCAGGTATCGATCCACGCAGAACCCAAGTGTAGGAGTTTGACATGGCCCATAGCTGAAATTATAAATAGGAAATGTGTTCCATTCGGACTTGTGATAATTTTGATAATATGATGGTAAAGAGTAATTTGTAGAAGAAAAGAAGAAAGGGCAAGACAAGAAAATTGACATATAAAAGCAATTTTCTAAGACAGTTGAAGAATGGCCATATTATAGCAAGTGATAACTCAAACGGAAAAACCTTGTTTATAGAGAAAATAATAAAAATTGTCCCGTATGCCTGGGTAGATTAAAAAAAAAAAGTCTCGTAAATGTATCCATGAGCAGTTTTGGTCCTTTAAGTTTGCCAAAATTGAGCACTTTTGGTTTCTGAAATATTTATCGACTCCAGCTGTTAGATTTGACCGTAACCGTGAAATAAAAAAGGATTTAAAGAGAAACTCACATGTGAAGGTGCAATTTTTGCTATTTTTGGCCTATTTCTACTGTATGGTGCAATTCTGGCAATTTGACGGGATTTTCCTAGTGTTTCTGGTAAATATTTTTATTTTACAAGTTTTTGTTAAATCTAACTGCCAAAATTTGTTAAATATTTGACGGAGACTAAAAGTGCTCAATTTTGGCAAAACTTAAAGAGCACAATTGCTCATCAATATATTTAAAGGGCTTTCTTAAACCTATCCCAAATATAAGGGATCATTTTTTGTCATTTTCTCATCGTTTTTAGATAGAACTTATCCACCAGTACATAACATTTAAGTACAAGAGAAGACTAGACAGATAGTAAACAACCACAGCAAAGAAGACGGAGAAAAAAAAAGAAGCCTAAAGACTGTATCATGCTTTGTCTAATACAACAACATAAAGCAAAAGTTCAGTTAAAATAATAAAGGTACAGTGTGATAGGCAAACAATAGGAAAAAGTGGAGAGAATTTACGAGATAACCCTTGCATCAAGATTGCCATATTTCCCATTGAAATAACTAGTCTGGAAACGTGTAAATGCAACTCCAACTTTCAAATCAATCTCTTGACGTGCATCTACAGCCAATGCCTCGTCTCTGTTGGGTTCGGCAAGGCTATTCATTGCCTTCAGAATATCTTTTTCAGTAACAGAAGAGAATCGAGCACGGTATATTCTTCTGCCATCACTTTTGTGAAATCCAGTGCTCTCTATAACTGAACCAATAAGTATAAAAGCAAGAATAAAGAATTATGACAAAGAAAGTTTCCAAAAAAACAGAAGTAAAACAATCTAATAAAGATTCAAAAAGTTGACAATTGGAAGTTCTATCAAGTGATATCGATGCAGTTCATCAATTTATCTACAAATAAAGTTCTAACACAGGTGCCAACTTTTTGAAGAAAGAGTCATGTACCTCTCCACCCAGCACAAAAAGAGTAAAGGTGATGATATTTTTGGGATATATGTGATTCCTGAATTTGCACAAACAACACTTTTTATTGGTAGGTAGTAAAGTAAAAGGATTTATTCAATAGAGCACCAAGGAATTTGCATCAGTTCAAAGAACAAATCATAAAATGTATGGTTATGACATATCTGAATAAGAATGATTCAAAGTGGAGGTATGATTGCTTATCCAATTTCCTCTTACTATCTCTTCCTACTACTTATTAACGGCTATGATTCAACTCCCTGTTCTAGCAAGCAGCAAACTCAACCTAGCCTCTCTATCCGTACTTTTTCCTCTCACGTCTTTCTACTTCTTTCCTCTTCCCTGTCTTTATCACTAATAGCCAGTTAGGCCAAACTTCCAAAATCTTCTTATTTTGAAAAGTGTTTTTGTTAAAAGTGATTTTGAGAAAGTATTTTTGAAATGTAGCAGTTTGTGTTTAGCTAATCAATTTGAAAACAGTTTTGCTAATATTATAGCAGTATTTCATGCTTGACCAATGTTCCAAAAGTGTTTCAGGGAAAATGTACTTTTTAGCTTCTGAAAAACAACTTATGCCACTACTTAAAAACACTTATTTTCTTCTCTAAAAGCTTGGGCAAACACTCCAACTTCCTAGAAAGCACTTTTTAAAATTTGAAAAAAAAAAAAACACCTTTGACTTCCAAAAGCTTGGCCAACCAGGCTATACATCTGTACCACATCAGTTAGGCAAACGATGTTTATCTCTCTATATTCTCATTCTCAGCTTATTTTTTTGGGATGGGCTTGAAAATAAGCAGAATTGCTCTCCATATCTCTAAGCCTAGTCTATCTATGAGTTTCACCATTGTAGCAAGTCTTTGCTTGCATTGAAATAATAATGACACGAACAAACAGTACCTTCAAAGCATATATTTTCTCCTTCACGATCACAGTCCAACCATAGTACCAAATGTGAGCAACCACAAGCTTCCTGGCTTAGATGCCTACAAATATGAGCCTTGTATCCGGAGGTCAGTCAGCATTTGCTATTTTAAACACGAGAACAAATAAAGATACAGATCATTGTAATATCTCATCTGAGGGAATTTTTAGTTGAGAAACTAGCATAAGTTTTAAGTTCATCCAAATATGTGAAGACGAATCAATGACCCAAATTTGTAAAAGGACAAATTGGAAAAAGATACAATCGTATCCACTTTTATGTCTATGATTCTGGCATTACTGGAAGGATAAGCAAGACAAATTTTCACCAACATGAGCGGCTTATATGCTTGAAACAAATGCACCCAGCTGCATAGAGATGATCTTAGCCAAAAATATGATAACAGCTATTAAAAGGAAAAATCGCTGGTAATTTTAGTAGACAAGAACAAGGAAAAGTAGTACCTTTGGGTTTGTTTCCTTCTTAAGTACCAGTGCCTGCAAAAGGTCTGAAGGATTTGTATTTGTCCAATCTTGAAAAGCTGATGGAAAATCTACGCTAGATTATCAGACACGGAAAATTCAGATTGAATACTAGAACTAACCAAATAATTACGACTTTAATTATAAGGAAAGCAATTGCTGGCAGCTCAAGCAATGAACTTTTAGTTAATGATTGTTAATGATCTGGGATAAGAGGAAACCTGAAAACATGACCAATCACTGAAGTCACTTTACAATGTGCACGTGATCCTAGAAACATTGCGTTGAACTCATGGACTTCTGTACTACCTCTTCGTGTTGATATCTGGGGCAAATAAATAACAGAATTGCATGAACACCTTTTCTTTTATAATTGTAACATTCTATATATTAACAGGAATACTATACAAACTGTATAGTGCCCCAAAATAAGGTAAAAATTACAGGTAAAAGGAAGCCTTCCTATCTATGTTTCTTCTTACATGCTGTCTAAAACATCAAAAATACCTTCAGCTTCTATTGAACATTTCTGTTTACGCCAAAATAATATGCTTCTATTTCGCGAATGTTAACAGTCCATAGAAGGGAATGAGGATAACCAACCCGTACAACATACAATTACCTAAAAGGTACTGCTCAACACATTTAAGTGAAGTACAAGAATCTCAAGCAGCATATCCACCAAATCGGTACTTTCCAAACAGAATAACGACGTGAAAATAAGGGAGGAATCTAATGAACTGAAAACGGAAGCAATTACAGGAGCGCACAGAAAATAAATCTGCTTTATGCATTAAAATAGAGCTCAATCACAGTAGACAATTGAAAGTTGTTGATACTCCACATAACATTTTCAGAAACTAAAATGTACTCCCACCGTTCCAATTTGTTTTTTCTTAATTTCCCTTTTAATCTGTTTCAAAAAAAAAATATCACTTTTTATATTTAGTAACCCTATACATCCAACATCCTGCATGGCATATTTAAGACCACAAGATTCAAAAGCCAGTTTGGTACATATACACATCTTTAGTTTAAGGCCACAAGATTCAAAAGTCTTCTTTATTTTCTTAAAATGCCGAGTTAAACTAAGACAAACAAATTGACACGGAGAGAGTATCCCGCATGACTCTAGTAAATCCTTTAAGGTAGATAAAGTGGGACAAACAAATTGGAAGTTTGCTCAATTTATACCGTAGTGTTGAGATCTACCTATTACATGCGAATTGTCAATTTGGTAAAAGTTCAAATTTTGTACAAAAGTACTTTTTTTTATTACTTGAGGTTAAGGGTGTACATGAATCGGGTTGATTCGATTTTTTTTTTTAATCAAATTAGACCAATTGCATCGAGTTTTTAAATTTATAAACCAAACCAAATCAACAAAAATTGGGATTTTCAACTTCGGATTTTCTCGGTTTTTTTGGGTTACTTGGGTTTTTCTCGGTAAAGACTTCATATAAAACACATAACTGGTACTTCAAATATTTCTGTAATCCTAATAAGATACGACTATCTAATTAAGATATTTATTAAGAAAATAACACAAAACGTGAGATGAGAAATGAAGTACTAAAATATTCAACGGAAAAAATTAATAAAATTGCATAAAATAAAATGATCATAATCTAAAAGTACTAAGTCATGCTACAATAAATACGGCTAATTTATAATGCATGTAGAAAATGATCATAATCTAAAAGTACTAAGTCATGCTAAAATAAGTATGGCTAATAAATATTAATTACATGACTAGATATTAAATAAAAAATAAAATTAAGTTATGTATTTTCACTTTCTAAACTAATATAAAAATAAAGAATAGATATCAACATTATTGTCATTCCGGTGTTAGTTATGAATTACTTTTGTTAGCGTTAGTATTGATTTATTTTTTGTTGAGTTTTATTTGAGTTACTAATATCATTGGGCTATAAAATTTATTGGACCATTCGAAATTCTAATTTTAAGCTTGAAATAATAGGGCAATTCGCAGAATTGCCCTTCTTTTGGGGTGGTCTTTAAATTTTGCCCCTCACATTTGAAATCTTTAAATTTTGCCCTTCAGCTAAAACCCATGGGTTCCAGGTTCGAACCCCTACTCAGTCAAAACTTTTTTTAAAAAAATCGCAAGACAGAGTTTAAATTTCGTTATACCCCCACCGGCATACACTTGTTAAGGAATTACCAAAGTTATGCCGGATCTGGCATACTTATGCCAAGTCTGCCCATATGGCATAAGTATGCCGGGTCCGGCATACTTATTGGCAAATTTTTAATGGGCAAACTTTTAGTTAAGCCTTACCTAAAAGTCTTTTCCTAGTTATGCCTTATGGGGCAGACTTTTAGTTAAGGCAAAACCACAAGTATGCCTCATAAGGCATAATTTTTCCTTAAGACATAGATTTTGTCTTATAAGGCAAATTTTTAGTTATGCCTTAAGGAAAAGTTCCGCCTTATGGGGCATATTTTTAGTTGTGTCTTAACTAAAAGTCTGCCCCATAAGACATAACTAGGAAAAGACTTTTAGTTAAAGCTTAACTAAAAGTTTGCCCATAAGTATGCCGGACTCGGCATAAACTTGTTAAGGAATTACCAAAGTTATGCCGGACCCGACATACTTATGCCAAGTCTGCCCATAAGGTATGAGTATGCCGGGTCCGGCATAACTTTGGTAATTCCTTAATAAGTGTTACACCCCGGAAAAATTTTGCGTTACCAAAAACTGTAGACGGCTTAGAATGGGCCAAAGGGTCAATACAGCGCGAACGCGCCCCAACGTGGCGCGAACGCGCTGAACAAAAATCTGAAAATCAATTTCAGAATGAAGGTTGTGTTATAAGAAGGTAATAATAGCATATATATGACATTTGGAGATCATATGGTGTAAATTAGTTCATATGTTAATTGACGAAAAGCCCTCGTTGCTGCAAGCTAATTGGGGCCCACATGTCAAAGTTTTATAAAGGACATATGAAGATACATACGGATAGTATATGGAAAGTTGAGCAAGTCCTAAGAAGGACCCATAACCCAAAAATGGGCATAAGCCCTCCAAAAAGACGATTTAAGGAAACGTTTTCGGATGATCTGAATTGAAAGGACAAAACCGGCATTATAAGTTTGGAATTTGGGAAAAACCCCAGAAATAAAAGTTGTAGATAATTGAATTAGCTTTCCAACCATAGGTCGTGGGCCCTCATACGATATCGGGATCAAGAGTTATGACCGTTTTACTGAACGAACATCCAGTCAGAAATTTTAAACCTGCGCGAACGCGCCCACAGGGGGCGCGAAGGCAGCGCGATCGCGCTGAACACTTTTCCAGCTGCTTCTGGCATCTTCTAAACATCATAAAAAGGGGGAAACCCCCCTCATTTTCAGTTGAAGGGCACGAAAATCACCCCCAAAAACTCTCCAAAAATCTGGAGAGTTCTCCCCAACTCCCCAAACCAAATTTTGCCCAAACCAGGTATAAAATTCCAAATTTCAGTCCGGGTAGCGTATAATTATTGGTGCAGAATCATATAACAGTGTGTAGTGGCCTAAATTTAGCATGGAAAAGTGGAGATTAAGAAATATTAAAGGGAGAAAGGTATGAATCTCTTTCTATTTGTGCTAATACTAGTTTATTTATGAAGAATACACGATTAAATAATTGTATACTGAGTTAATTAGTTATGAAAGTTGGAAAACAGTGTGTGGGCTGTTTTATGAGATATTTTGGAGTTGGAAACATTATATTTGATGTTGGTATTGTTGTTGTTGTTGTTGGCTGCTGAATTAAAAATTTGGGTTAGGCATATAAACAGGGGAGATGCTGCCCGATTTTCGGCAGAATATAAAATAGTATAATTTGAATTATGGTACAAGTGTACGATGAAAAGGCTAACATTAGTGTAAATTATCTTAAATGTAGACTTACAAGCTCGGACACATAAGCGTAGCTAATAGGACGTGGAACAGGTATGTTAAGGCTCGTCCCTTTTCTTTCAAAGGCATGATCCCCAAGTCGTAATGTCTCAAATGTCTTTTTTTTTATATATCTTCTTTACTTGCAAAAGCTATAAGTCTATGACTCCAAGGTATAAGTCTTTTCCTAAAAGTTCATAATTGTTTTTCTTCAAAATGCCCATATTTTTTTTCGAAAACCAAGTTTTAAGAGATAGGAAGCTCTTATGACTAAGATGATGAATATGATCTTATAATGACAACGATGAAGTCAAATATGAGAAAATGTCTATGATAGATATGTTGACGATATGTTCCTACCATGAATATGACAATATGAAAATGTTAAGTTATTTCTTGATTTCTCAATTCTATTATGGATAAGGACTATTTTAAAGGTTCCAAGTATGTGAAACGATGCCTTATGACCCGGTTCTATGTTTTCTCATGATGACACTCTCCATTGATAGTCTCGCCTTATATTAATTGTCCCTTCAAGGTGAGACACGATGTCTATGGCTATTCCATAATATAATCGGAGGTTACCGACCTTACGTCACTCCGATGGACACATGATTTTCTTTGGGCTCTCCTGCATGCTTATATGACATATGTATATGAGATATGTATATGCACATGGGGTGGGGGAAGGGATATATGGGGAAGGGGAAGGGACATATGTTGCATTGCCACCTGGTCAGCTGGCGTTATTATCCCGGACGCGGGATGCCCGGACGCGGGATATATGGGCGAGCCGACGTATTTCGGCGCTATGTGGGCGAGCCGACGTTGTTCGGCGCTATGACATGACATGATATGGTATGACATGACATGATATGATATGACATGATATGATACGACATGACATGATATGATACGACCAGACAAGCATGCATGGCATTCGTGCCCAGGGGCACTCATATGTACAGGTTACTCTTTTATCCTATGACATGTTCCATGTTTCCATGCAGTTATTGTTCATACGCTCATTTCTTACTATGTTACTATTCCTGCCTTACATACTCAGTACATTGCTCGTACTGACCCCCTCTTTCTTCGGGGGCTGCGTTTCATGCCGCGCAGGTGCACCCAGATGAGTTGAAGCTAATATAGAAGATATTCCAGCAGAGTTGGCAAGCTCCACTTGTTCCTGGAGTGCTACCGAGTCAAAGTACATGTGCTACGATGTGTGATAAATGTTAGAGACTTTGCAGACAGAGTCGTGGGTATAGGATGTCGGTATTGTGAATGTCGTTTTATGTTATGTTATAAAGTCCATATGATAACAGATTATATTTGATTTGAGTACGATGAAAAAAATAAATTGAAAGCTTTACTATGTTTTCCACTCCTTATTGATGTAAGAGTCTAAAGAGGTTAAGTATGTAATAAGAGTCAACGGGTTCGCTCGGCTCCGAGTATGGGGTCGGGTGCCCATCACACCCTAGTAAAGTAGGGGTGTGACAATAAGTGTATGCCAGTTCTGGCATACACGTGACCCAAACCTTGCCTTGCAATTTTTTTTAAATTTATGCTTGAACGGGGGTTCGAACCCAGAACCTCATGATTTCTGCGTGAACGTTCAGGGTTGCAACGCGAAGGAAAAAAATTAAAGACTAGCAATATGAGGGGCATAATTTAAAGACCACAAATGTGAGGGGCAAAATTTAAAGACCACCCCAAAAGAAGGGCAATCCGCACAAAAAAAATGAAAATAATATGTCAAAAGATAAAAAAAAAACTATGAAAAAGTTAAACAAACATTTATAAATTACATTATAAATAAATATTTTTATGTATAAAATATGTTTGAAATTTTATAAATGTAATGTTGGATTAATTTGATTCGGTTTGACTTTTTTTAGTTAAAACCAAACCAAACCAATAGTATTCGGGTTTTTCTTTTTTAAAACCAAACCATTGGTCGGGTTTTTTTCTCGGTTTAGTTCGAATTATCGGTTTGGTGCGGTTTGTCGGTTTGCTTTGTACACCCCTACTTGAGGTGTTTGGCCAATTAGTAAAACTACCTTTTAGTAGAAGAAAAGTAGTTTTTCTGCGGTTGGGGTAGAAGCAGAAATTAATTTTCTTCAAGACAAAAATATCCCTACCATAAATATTAATATCTCTCGTTAATCCATTAGGGATTAAATCATTGAGAATTTTCATGATGTATGAAGGATTCTACTTATTTTTGTGTTGAATTTTAATTTGTGGAATCATTTTGAAGTTTGTTTTGGTTATAGTTGTTAATATATTTAAATCATCGTGTTGCTATTATTTCAATAATTAATTTTTTATTTCTGTATTATCTTAATTAAAAAATTTACTATGTACTTTTAAATTTTAGTTAATTAAAAGTAAGATTTTAATTGAAGTTTTTCATAATAGCTATTTAAAACATTTCTCTCTCTAAAATAATCTTGATAGTCAACATTTATTGATACTTGTCCTTTTTTCGTAATTTGACACTCAAAGGCACTTTTTAAAGAAGATTAGTCAAACACAATCTACTTATTAAAGTAGTCAAAAATACTTTTCAAATGAAAGCCAAACACAAACTGTTTCTCATAAAAAATATTGTTTAGAAAAGTACTTTTAAAAAAATCACTTCTCTAAATAAGTAATTTTCAGCTGCTAGGCCAAACCGGCTCCTTGATTGACTGTGGATAAAAAAAAAAAAGATTGACTGCGCACGAAGATTAATCCTCCCACATAATACGCACAATATCTTGATGTCAAGCGTGCATTTCCGATAAGATGACTGAGAAAACTAACCAACATTATTACTTTGAGTCAAGTTTTACATTTTAAAAATAAACTCCCTCTGTTCCAATTTATGTGACATAATTTGACTAGACACGGAGTTTAAGAAATAAAAAAAGACTTTTGAATCTTGTGATTTAAAATAAGCCAAAGATATTTGTGTGGTTATAGATCATCTCGTTAAGCGTAAAAGATAAAGTTTAAAATTAAATTGTTGCCAAATAAGGAAACGTATCATTCTTTTTTAGATAGACTAAAAGAAAAATGTATCACATAAATTGGGGCAGAAGGAGTAGTATTAACCAACTTATGACACTTTTTTTTTGTTTTTACAAAATATAAATTTATAGGCTAACTCCATAAATAAATGGAAGCAAAAACATTACAAATAGATAAACTAATAGTGCTGATGAATTTAAGAGTACAAATTAAGAAAAAGGTGGTAATAATTTGTGTTACCATGAGTACTTTTGAAACCATTTTTGCAACAAATTTCTCTACTAAACAGTAGCGGATTCAGAATTTTCATTCAAGGGTTTAAAAATCGGCCATTTATATAGTGTGACTACTGACTATAACTTAAATGGTGAACTCAAAATCGGCCATTTATGCACTTGTCCCTCCAATAATTGGAAGTTTGCTCAATTTATACCATAGTTCTGAGATCCACCTATTACATGCGAATTGTCAATTTGCAACTTGAATTTAGCAGCAATGCTTTTTTTCGTTTCGTTATTGATCTTTATCCCAAGTTTGATTTTTTTGAAGTCTTTGAGATATTTGTTTAACTCTTACTTCCTCCATCCCAAATTAATAGTCAATGCAGCTCAAAAAATTGTCCCAAAATAATTATCACTTTAGAAACTCAAGTTTATGTTGGTAATTATTTTTAATTATACTCATAACATCAAATTAGTTGTTCTTTTTTGAGTTGCTCTATTTTCAGAACCTATCTGATACATAGGGATAACTTCTTAGTAAATTATATCTTACATTTATTATTTTTTATGAGCGTGAAAAGAGCTGAAGCAGCCGTTAAAATAGAAAAGTATGAGCAATAATTTATCTAATTATTGTTGGACACTTTTTCTTTTATTCACCTATACTACTTATTTATATTTATATATGTCTGAAACCAAATATTATAAACCGCCAAGTCACTTTTCTATTTTTAGTTTTAATAAAGCTCATATCAAAATTTAGATTTTTGTTTTTTATTATCTTGGAATTTGTCAAACACTAAAGGTGACAACTCAAAATGTCACAGTAGAAAAAGAGTGTACAATAAAGGGTATGTTAATGTAAGGGACAAATTATACGCTAAAACTAGTAATTTAAAAGGGTAAAGTAGGAAAAACACAATTAATTAGAATTTTCAAGAAAAGAATATTATATGCAGTAATCACCTGACAAAGAAAAAAAAACTTCAGAAAGTTAAAAATTAAGAAAAAACAACGATTTGATTCGTCGAATTGGTGAGTTTAGTGACTCTCAATGATCTTTTCTCAAACGACATATGGGATGAAAAAAAGGAATTTACACGTACGACCTAAATTTTAATATTAGGAATTGATGTAAACAACTAAAAGATTCTTAAATTTACACGTGCTTTTTAATCTACTTTCTCTTTCAGATTACTAAAAGTCTTAACAATTTGTTATTGCAAACTTAAGGGTCATACAAATTAAAACTTTGCATGTCAAAATTCTTACATCTATACGTGCTAAAATACTCATAAAGAGAAAGTGCCTATGGAAATAAACTTACTTTTTTAGGAAATTCTAATTGTGTTTTTCTACTTTATCCTTTCAAATATTTAGCAAATATACAGTTTTATGATTCTATAAGAAAATGAAAAGATTGGGGTGCATTGCATATCGTTAAAAAATGAAGGATAGGGTGCAAATCACAAAAACATACATACTTTAAGGGTGCAAAATGTAAATAACTTAAATATATTTGTGTCCAAAAACAATACTGTTATATAGTACTAACTTCAAATATTATGCTTTTTCAAATATATTTGTGATGCACAAGATATACGTGCATCCCATTTCTAAAATATTGATTTGGTTTAAAATCAACATCTTTATTGCAAAAGCGGTACTTGTTTAATTCATTTGTGACATGTAATAAGGCTAACAGGATATGAAAAAAATTAACCAACATAGCCATTTAATTAGTCATAAAGTAATTTTGTAGTATTATTTATTAATAAAATTAAATATTGTTAAATATGAATTATGTGTCGATTCTTGTCATATATGCTAGTTCGCTTTTATCTTTCCTCCTCCTATTTTGTTTACCTTTTTTTCTTTCTTTCTTTTGAGTGACATTTCAGTAGCTCTTATAATAAAACAAATCTACTACACAGCAAATCCCTGCTACAGTTATAAGTGGAGTAGTATACAGTAATGTAATGAAATTTCCTGCATTTTAACCTGATAAAGATATAATGCAACATAGAGATATAGAGACTATTTGTATTTTTCTTTGACAATTACTTGTACTATCACTGATTTTACTCAAGTTCCTTTAATTTGTCTTGTTTTTATGTGGAAGGGGATAGTGTAAAAAAAAAAAAAAAAAAAAAAAAAAAGGACAACCGTTAGCTTTTTGTTTATAAAATCCCTAGGCTTACTGCGGCTTTGGAAAGGAATGTTTGCATTAGCTATAAATGGGTAAATTAATGTGTTTTTTTTTGTCCAATAAACATTAAAAGGGAGCTTAATGGCCAACAAGAATTTATATTTAAAAAAGGGGGAAACAAGGACGGACAGTCCATTTTACTATTATTTTCATAGCATACTCCATCCGTTTCAATTAATGTGAGTCTATTTAATTTGATATTTAAAGAAAAAAAAAAAGAATTTTGAACTTGGGTGTAAAAGGAGTTACACATATATTTTGTTTGGCTATAAATCATTGCATAAATATAATTATTTTTCAATATAAAAATGGTCATTTTTTTCGACAGTACAACTAAGAAATTTGTTTGGCTATAAATCATTGCATAAATTAATTACAGCACTACACAACAAAATCCCTGCTACAGTTATAAGTGGAGTAGTATACAGTAACAAATACCTTAGGAGTACTATATTGATAAAAAGCACAAGCAATATAATGAAATTTCCTGCATTTTAGCCTGATAAAGATATAATGCAACATGGGGATAAATGATAGAGAGTATTTGTATTTTTCTTTGACAATTACTTGTACTATCACTGATTTTACTCAAGTTCCTTTAATTTGTCTTGTTTTTATGTGGAAAGGGATAGCGTAAAGAAAAGGACAAGTGTTAGCTTTTTGTTAATAAAATCCCTCGGCTTAAAGGGATGTTTGCATTAGCTATAAATGGGTAAATTAAGGTTTTTTTGGTCCAAGTATAAATATTAAAAGGAAGCTTAATGGACAACAAGAAATTTGTTGAAAAAAAGACAACAAGAAATTATAAAAAAAAAATAGACGGGAAACAAGGACTAACAGTCCATTTTACCTATCGGTATCAATTTATTTGAATCTATTTGATTTGACACGGAATTTAAGGAAAAAGAGAAGACCTTTGACTTTGTGGTGTACAATGAGGCACATATGTTTTGTGTGGCTATAAATCATTATATAAAGGTAAATTATTTTCAAATATGAAAATTAGTCATTTTTTGCCACAAACTAAAAGGAAATAAATTTACATAAATTGAAAAAGAGGGAGTAAATCCTTTTCGCTTTTCAACTTCAAAATTTAATATTTTAAATTTTTAATCTTAACCACTTAAAAATGAGGAGAACAACAAAAAAAGAAAAATAAAAGAAAAAGGGAACTATTTTCTATACAATCAAAATTTGAGAGCTTGAGTAGGTGTTTGGATATTAAATACTGTGATATTCCGGGGGGGAAAAAAGAGAAGCAATATTTGAAGTTTATAAATTGAAAAAATATATTTGAAAATTGAAGTTGTGTTTAGACATTCATTTAATTTAAGAAAATTAAAGAAATTTGATTGGAGAAGATTTTTCTCTTGAAAACTAGTCTAAACTAGTTAAACCAGTTTTTTCAAATTTAAAAAACGCTTCTTGAAATTTAACAACAACAATATACTAAGTGAAATGAATTGTATAGAATAAGAATTGGGTAGAATAAATTGTACGCAGACCTTACCTCTCTTAGATAAGAATAAGCAATTTAAAGCAATATCAAAACAAAAATAAAGAAAGCGAAATAGCCATGATAAAATAGTTTGAAAATAATAGCTATCACAAATAAATAAAATAATCTCTTGAAAATTAATGATAACCCAAAATTCGACGATTCCATCGGGGATTAACGATTTTCGGATAGTACATACTCAATTAATGAATGAAATAACTTGACCAACTACAAAAAGAAAATTCTGTGTTAGCACTCGTGTGTTTTATTGGATAATATACTACTATGAGAATGCATGCAGAAAATGACAAGTTCAATGATGGGAATATAGGTATATATTTTATAGTTCTTTTCTCTATTCAAGGTAGGGTGCTATATGTGAATATTCCTTTGTTATTCCTAGCTAGTGAATCCCTACAAGCCGGGAGAAGCACCTTTTCATGAAATAAATTACGCAATTTCAATCACCACCCTTTAAAGGCATGCGAAAATCATTTAAAAGAAAAACACTTTATGTCAAAAAAGAAATCATACATATATCCACGGACAGGGTAAAAAATTGTACTTTCTGTGACTCAGTCGTAGTTTAATTTATATAAAAGGTTAGTTATTACTTCACATCTATCGAATTATCAATTAATGTTTTATCATAGAATTTCAAATTTGAATTCAAGTGAAAAAAAAAATATTTCCACGCACAAAAGTTCAGTAATTTTTCTTTAAGTTACGTGCATGTCTAGACGCAACTTCAATATCCAAATACCCGACTGATTTAAACTTAGCTTCAAATACTGTTTTTACAAAAATTATATTCCTTTGTTATTCCTAGTGAAGCCTTGGAGAAGTACCTTTTTTTCATGAATAAATTACACAATTTCAATCACCATCCATTAAATGCATGCAAAAATCACTTTCTTTCGAAAACGAAAGTCATAAACGAAAGGGCATAAACGTAAACTTTTCATTCTGCAAAGGCACGTGAGCAGTATAGCAAAAACGCAGCAGTAGTATACATCGTTGCATTATAATCAGTTAGTTACTTTCTCTATCTTCTGCACGGCTCAGTTTCACTGCTCCAACTCTCCTAATAACAAACTCCATTTTTCTCATTTGCAATTTTCCCATACATTTTCTCTGCTTCAAGAAAAAACCCACTTCTCTACCACCACATTTTCTCCATAACTAGGGTTTTTTCAGCTTACAGCGATATATAGGTATAAACAAACTTTTCATTTTCTTCTCTATGTATGTTGGTGTGTATGTATATAGATAACAGTTAGGGTTTTTTTCTTTTGATGCTGAAAATATTTTCCAAGAAACCATCTTGTTGTTTTTTTTCTTAGGAAAGCAAAAATGGAGTCAAGTTGTAGAAACTGGCTCGATCAAGTTACTTTCAAAATCGCAACCATTTTAGTTTCATGTGTCTACCTGTTTCCAAAAAAAAAGAAGAAGAAGAAGAAGAAGAATCATGTGCTTGTATTCTTTTTTAAGCTACAATCTCCAAAACAAAACTAAAAAGCTTACTCCTTTATGTTTTTCATCTTGGTTTTATCTGAATATGAACTGATGAATCGTTTATCTGCCTAGTTTACAGCTTTTTCTGAATGATTAGTTTAGTCAAAAAGCACTCGGGTTTTTTCACCTTTTTCTGAATGTCAGGGTATATATATATCTGCTATATATGTTTTGATCTTTTTGCTTTTTAGCAGCTATGTTTAATGCATTACTATACATGGTACTCATCATTTCTGGAAAACCTAATGTCATCTTATATTTGTCTCTTTAATAGGCGTCAAGGTATGTCTGGGCATTCTTGTTACTTGAAAAAAATAGTAATGTTTAATGCATTACTACGACGATCAGTGACTCGTCGTAGTCTAACATATAGAAAAAATTAATCATTATATTTATTGAAGCATCAATTAATGTTTTAGCATAGAATTTCAAATTTCAAACCATTTTTTCAGGTGAAAACATATTTTTGACTTAAAAAAACAGCTATGGAAAAGACGAAATAAAAAAATTAAATTAAAAATAGTACGTACTGTGCTCACTGTCAGTGAGCAATAGTACGTGCTTCAGCCGAGTACTCTAACAGCCATTGTTTGTCACTATAACCTGAGGTATATCAACCCAATATACACGTTTTGTGTGAAAAAAAAAATTATTTGTTCCAAACAATAAACTCATTTTTCAAAAGCATTTTGATATTCATCAAGTTCTTCCGGTTTTGAGGTAAAACTTTAGATCTTATGGGTGTATTTGTTTCATTTGGATTGATATGCTTTTGCTTTTCATTTACCTGTGTGATTTTCTTTACTAATTTTGGTGCATGAACACTATAAAGTATTAAAGTTATTGAGTTGATACAAAGAGAGGGTGTGTAGGTAATGTTTTGGGGTTTGTTTTCAAGAAAAAGGTGAAGTTGTGAAAGTGGTGATTATGTTTGGGTTAAAATTTTGGTAGTTGAGGTGAGTTTTCATCTGTTAATGGGTTAATTTCGATGCTTTTTTCAGTGCATTTCATTTCAACAATCATTGAAATTGTGCCATGAAGCCATTACATGCGAGGAATGAATATACACATGTAATATTGTGAACAACCCCTTTTATAAGGGTCTAGTCCACCCATTTAACACCATCTGTCTTCCATTGAACACCGAAACCACCTAATATTAACGAGAAACATTTTCAGGTCCAACATATTTTCTTCTACTTTGTTAAATCTCCAAGTTCCTACATAAAATTAGTTATGTAGATTTTATTTCCCCAGTTAATCTGATCATCAAATCATTTTAACCAGCCCAGAAAAGAACTGGCTCAATAAATGTACGGAAACATGACCTTTTTTTCTCCATCACGTACGGACTACTTTTTCCTCTTTTCTACTCTACTCTACTCTCCTTCCTCACGGTTCATTTCCTCTATTTTCAGCTCGCCATTTTCACTCCGTTTCTCACACAGAAGCTCGTTCCTCACTGCCTAAAAAGATGTTGTCTTTATGGGAACGACGTATTTGGTTTTGGTGCTCAGTGTTGTCTTGTACAGCTACGTTGGTTTCAGTCGTTGCTGATGGCGTGAGCATAGAGAGCCCCATCACCATCATTTTACCTGTTGTTCTTATCCCGGTATTTGGTTGGATGATTATATTGTATCTTGAGCCAGCTTATCGAGGTGAAGAGATGCCAGCTGCTATTACTCCAGAGTCAGTGAGGTGGTGCAACCCTATAGGAGTTGTACTCGGGGGGATTGTAGTTATTGGACTCTACTGTAGGCGGCCAGCGACTTTCGAGCTCCATCTTGCATTTTTTTTGGGATTTGTGTCTGTCTTTTCCATCGACATGCTATTGAGGCCCGTGGGGACCGATATGGGCTTACTGTATGCTTTCTATGGACTCTGTATTGGCACTTCCGTCAGAGACTATCACTATCAGTATCCTACGTGGGTGATTTTTATAGTGTGTACTGCACTTGTCTTTGTGAGGGCACACTTTGAGTCCACCAGTATTGTGGCGGCGACTGCTGCGGCTAGGGAGGCGGCGACTACTGCTGTGGCTAGGGAGATTGGAGATGCTATAGAGGCTGGTGATGCTGCACAGGCTGCTCGCTCAGGTAATTTCAATCACTCATTTGGTTATGGTCTTAGCGTTGCTATATATGAAAATATATTTGCATTTATACAGGTATTTTGTTTCTTTTTTTGGTATATATTGTGTGTTCTGTTCTTGATATTAGTTCATGAAAAATAGGTCTTTTTCCTTGTATGTTTTATGTTTGAAATAAAACTAGTTAAAGATTAGATCTTTATTTCTTTTGCTGATCAAGTATGGTTCTTTTTGTTTTGATTTTGTGTTCCTTTTCTTGAAAACAATTGATGAATAATGAGCTTTTAGAATTTAATATGAAAAATGAGGTTGTCAACTACTATATCTTTCTTTGTCACAAAATGCTGCATCAATGTCGGGTAACAATTCGACCATTTAAGGCGCTTTTTCAATACTCGGTCGCGATATAAGAAGTGTAATACATTAATCTTTTATTCTCGTGGAAAATAATTTTTAGGGAGGTGACATGATTTTTACATCAACCCTAGAAACTGAAGATGCCTAATTTTGAGTGAATGACTAGGTTTGTGCTATGATTATTGCTAACTAGGTTTGTGCTATGATTATTGCAGATGAGGTGGAGGAAGCTAAGGAAGACTGATCTTGGTGATGCTGCATTCAGAAAACCTACTAGTTTATGTGCTAAAAGGGGATACAGACATGAAGTAACATGAACCAAGTTAATCAATTTATGCCTATGTGTTATAGCCCGTATTTTGTACGTTCGGATAATTCAAGATAATTGTGAGAAGTTAAGGGCAAGGCTATATTTTGATCTTGTTTAATACACAAGTTGTTTATGAATATTATTTATGAATATTATTAGCATGAAAATATTGAGAAAGGCTAAGGGTAAAAAGGGAAATTCACAAAGTGGTTCATGGTAATATTGAGGAAGGCTAGGGGCAAAATGAGAATTTCACAAAAAAGATCAAGAAAGTTCATAAAGGGGGCCAAGTGGCCGTGTGATGTGGCATGGGCTATGGCCACATGGATGAATTATATAAGTAAATAAAGGATGACTAATAAATCATATTCATCATCTTCACCTTTAGAAGCTTGGAGAAACTTAGAGAAACCAAAAAAAACAAGAAGCCATATTCGGCCATGGCTTGGCCAAACATGAGCTATGGAAGTTGGTCAAGAGAAAAATATTTTCTTCTAGCCTTTCAACCAATTGGAAGGTCCTTATTAACATGAAGGAGTTGTTGGAGCAATTAAATCATCCATTTGTGCAATATACAACCCTAGCCAAGTAAGAAGACAAGTGGAAAGAGGTAAGGTTTGATCTTCCATCTCATATGTTATGAATGTTTTGTACATGTTGTAGTGTGTGGAAATGGATGAAAACCATGAAATATGTGTGTGCAAGTGATGACCGTGTATATGTGGTGTTGTGGCCGTGTGGTTCTTGTGTGGTGTAGAGGAGAATGAATCAATTTTATTTAGTATTTTGGTTGTTGTTGTAATGGAATCTATGATGAAAATGAAAGTTTAATAATTCTAGTTGGAGAGTTGTTTTGAAAACTAATGTGATCCTAAAACCACTTCTTGTATTTATGAAAAATGATGTTGCTAGCAAGTGAAATGTTGGTGTAGTTCATGAATTTGAAAGAAAGAAATGTGTTGTTATTGTTCTTGTTGAAATTGGAAGGTTTCGGGTGGAGTGGAGTATTGGTTAGGTTATCTTGAATATTATGCGGATTGTTTAAAGTGTTCTTGAACCATGTTAGAATGATTTCGGATTAACACTTGAATGTGAGATCATTGGTGTTAGCTTGACTATATGTGATCAAATTGAATATAACAGAAATGTCGTTGAATTGTGTGACAAGGGTTGTTAATGTTAGAATATATTTTGGATTGATTGTTGAAGTTGTTAGTATGATTGTTGGTATTGTTGTTGATAATTTGGCCGAGTTAAATTCTCGGATTGTGTTGATAAATTGGCCGAGTTAGATTCTCGGGGATGGTGTATTTACAGGAGAAACGCTGCCGAAATTTCGGCAGATTATGAATGAATTCATTTGAAGAACTAAAGAAAGTGTATGACGACGATTCTAATGATTATGTCAATTCTCTTGAATGTAGACTAGCAAGTTTGGACGAATAAGCGTAGCTAATAGGGCGTGGAACAGGTATGTAAGGCTTACCCTTTCTTTCTTTTGGCATGATCTTTATGAAACGAGCAGATGACATATATGTATGATTTCAAAGAAATTCCTATTCTTAGAGCCACTAGGATGACTAATATTCTTGACTTCCATAAGCTATTTCATATGGCTTTGATGCGTATCTATGATGTCCAAAGATCTATTTGATATGTTTCCGAATGGCATTCGAGAGATAATTGATATGATTAATGTCTTGATTTTCAAATGATAGCATGTTTGATTATCCCCTTGAGTCTTTGATAGATTTTGATACGTACATATGGTTCCAAAAGCTCTATCTGATTTGATCCATAACGATATTCGAAAGGTACCTAACATGATTGTTGCTTTGATTTTCCAAAAATGGCTTCTGAAATATTCGTAGAAGGTTCTGTACTTCAAACACTCATAACTTTCTTATACTAAGTCGGATTGACCCGAAACTTGTTTCTGAGCCTTCAGGTGTCGATAAGTATACTTGTCTATCGAGTCTTGATTTATGTGCATATGGTTTCGCATTACTCTGCTCGTGCATGCCTTAATGTATCCTCCACTGAGTCCCGAGCCAGGATATGTTCTCGTGCGTACTCCACTGCATTGTTCACCGAGTCCCTCTCACTTGCGGGCCGGAACACGTTATATGTATATGTATATGATGATATGATGATACGGGGATGGCGGCCAGTGTCACGACCCAGCCCCGTGGGCCGCGACTGGTGTCCTACTTGGACACCCAGACAGACAAACATATCAAATCGTAACACACTTATCCAAATCAAATCACAAACAGATAGCATATACGGCCATAATTACTATATGCCGTCTCAAACTATATCAAACTGTTCAAACACATCTCAACGCAACCGTATGCCGATATATATGTACGCCGACAAGGCTTTATTTCAGATTTAGGTAATTTCCAGAAAAATTTCGGCAGAGTTTCCTTTGTTTTACGGACTATCCAATATACCCTGCACGCAGAAAATACCAACAAAAGCCACACAGGGCTAACCAAGCAATATATAAACATATGCGGACCGGCCGCCTCGGCGTATAGGATCGCCCAAACAACATATGCGGACCGGCCGCCTCGGCGTATGGGATCGCCCAAACGACATGTACATACATCCATACAGAAAGACCCTAACCCACAAACATGTCCACAGACCTCTAAACAGACCGACAGAATCATATGACGGGACAGGGCCCCGCCGTACCCCTGAACAAATACATATATACATAGCGAACAAATGTATACCAAAATGTGTGCTCTGAAATGAGAAGAGCACTCCAAACAGCAGAAGAGGATGTCCTAAATGGGTAGATCACCAAACTGTGCGTCTGTACCTGCGGGCATGAAACGCAGCCCCCCCCCCCCCCCCGAAGAAAGGGGGGTCAGTACGAAATATGTACTGAGTATGCAAAGCAGAATATACAGAAAACAAACCTGAGACATAAACGAAGCAGAAGTGCCGAACATAAGTACAAATCCAATCATATCAAAATGTTTAGTTTCAAACATGTAAGTCATGCATAGGGTACAGAAGAATATGGTCGCCCTCCCGTCGATGGCGCCATAACACAACATAACACCAGAAAGTTTCAAATCTCCGTATCCCCGTCACATATCACATCACAACATAACGCCATACACAGCATAACACCAAATATATGTGGAACCCGACCCTCATTAGCGAGTAGCTCGGAGAACCATAACACAGCATAACTTCGGAGTATATCAAAGTGCGCACGATAACAGAACCGGCCCGGGAACCGGCGAAAGATATAACAGAACGCACGAGTAGAGTCGTGAGTAGTCATATGCATAAAATCATTATCATAAATTCAAACATAAGTAAAAATGATCATATTTGAAAATCGAAATAATAGTCTTAACAAATTCTTTCAAAAGTTTCCAAATTTCATAAAGGAAAGTCGCGGGACCCACGGGTGGGTATTTACCCGAGTCGGGCCCGCCTATAGAAAACATACATATCATATGTCATATAGACTTCTACAAAAATATTTGAGTAATCCGAGCATATTTGTGAAAGGTATGGCATTCCAAAAATTACGAACTTCTTTAAAGTGAACCCTTTTTATGCAAAATTCGGAAAACGATTATTTCAAAGACATAAGGGTTCATATTTCATCAAATCATACATAAGAGTGCCAAAGAACATATACGAATCAAAACATGCTCGGATTTCGGATTTGGAATTTCCTTAAGGCTCTAATTTAGCCTATGTAAAACTAAGACATGCCAAAAAGAAAGGAGGTTACTTTACATACCTCGTACGCACTCCAAGCTAGCCGATCTAAAGTTAATCCCAATCTACGCCTCGGGCTCCTCAAGGTCTACAAATATGCCAACGAATATCCAATATTAACCATAGGCACTTAAGCAATTATTCATTCCAAACTAACTCTAAATCCTATGGAAAATTCGGCAGCATTTCCCTTGTAAATAGGCCATCCCGAGAATTTAACTCGCTCAAAATCAACAACCACAACCACAATAACCAACCTAGCAACTCCAATAACCAATCCGAAAGACAATATTACATTAATACTCTCTTTTTCATCATTCGACAACTTTCCAAATATTCAATTAATGGCTTACCTTCAAGCCAACATCAACGCCTATACATTCAAATACTAACCCAAACCCATACTAACAACATTCAAGAACATTCTAAACAATTCACATAATATTTCCAACGATCCAACAATTTCTCCAAATTGGGCCGAAAACAGCCCCAAAACCGAGAGCAGCCCCTTTACCACATTCCTCATTTTCAAGTCATGATTTGTATCAACAATCTACACTATAACGATATAATTCTCATAAATATAAAGATTGCATTAATTTCACAAAATTCTCCAAATCAGTCCGCAATATTCACCATATCAATTTGGGACATTAAACTCTCATTTCCAAACTAGAATTCATAACGACGACAACTAAAACACTAAGCGATATCGATTCATCCTTTGCCAAACATTGGGGCTATACACGGCCACACTACACACATATACATATATTAATGATTTTTATTCTCTTCTCCACTCTACAACAATCAAACATGCTACAAATTTTTTTTTATTCATTAACCCAATCACACCCCCATTTACACGGCTAACTCCCCAAGCACACAACCCACTTCCAACATACGATATTTCACCAATTTCATCCATATTAACATACCACAATATGCATAAAACATTTATATCCCATAAAACAATAGAAATTTTTACCTTTGTTCTTTACTCCACAAGAAAGTTAGGGTTTGCGATTTACAAAAATGGATGGTTTGATCGCTCCAATAATGCTTCCACGCTACTTAGGGACCTCCAAATAGTGGGTTAACACTAAGGAATTATTTTTGGGAAGGCTAGAAATGGGGTTGGATTTTTCTCCTCTTGGCCGTGAATAGTGACGCCGTGAACAGTGTGTCGTGAACAGTTCCGGCGTGAACAGTAGCCGCCGTGAACAGTTCCGGCGTCGTGAACAGTGACCGAACTTCTCTCTCCCTCTCTCTAGTTTGAGAGCTTCTCTCACTAACTCTATTTTGATGGATGAATTTTGTGAATGAAATGGTGTATTATGAGTCATCTTATGACCATATATATGTAGCCCATAACATTGACACATGTCCCACTAATTTACTTGGTTAACTTTAATTAATCAATATGTGCCACTTAATAACTTAATCATAGTTAAATAAATCTCTAATCTCCACTAATATTTTCATACTAGTTGAAACTTATAAACACTCGTGCACTCATTAAAATTGAGAGTTAAAAGTTCCTATTACATATCCCAAAATAATCCCGTCCTTAACTTATGTCGATTAACTTATGAATAATTTGACGTATAAAAATACGGGGTATAACAGCCAGGATGGCATATGATGACTTTATTCACCGAGACCCGCAATAGAGGGCCGGGACACGTTATGTATATATGGCATATGATGCTGACATGCATGACTCTATCCACCGAGTCCCTCAATAGAGGGTCGGGACACGTTATATGTATACATGATATATGATGTTGACATGCATGATTCTATCCACCGAGTCCCTCACTCGAGGGCCGGGACACGTTACGCATAGATAATATATGATGTGGACATGTATGATGTTATCCACCGAGTCCCTCACTGGAGGGCCGGGACACGTTATCTGTAAATATGATATATGATGTGGATATGCATGATTTTCATTTTAAAAGGCAAGTGCTTTGATGTTTTAAAAGGTCATACTTGGTTCTGGTAAATCTCTGTTTCAGTTATGATCCTCTTTTCTGTATTCCATGCTCAGTACATATTCCGGACTGACCCCCTTTCTTCGGGGGTTGCGTTTCATGCCACGCAGGTACACCCAGATGAGTAAAGGATATTGCTAGAAGATGCTTCAGCTGGATTGGCGAGCTCCACTTCCTTTTGGAGTGTTGCCGAGTCAGAGTACATATGTTATGATTTCTAATTAATGTTAGAGACTTTGCAGACAGAGTCGTGGGTATAGAATGTCAGTTTTGTAAGCGGCTCCATCAGCCGATGTGTCATTCTGTGTTATGTGATAAATTCCATATGATTACAGATTTTGTTTGATCTGAGAACAACGAAAAAGAATATTTCTGAAAGCCCTCATTATGTATTTCATTTTATTTGATTTAAGAGTTCAAAGAGACTATGTGTGTAATAAGAGTCAGCGGGTTCACTCGGCTCCGAATATGGGGTCGGGTGCCCATCACACCCTGGTAAGATTAGGGTGTGACACTATGCCTTTGATGGATTGTTTGGATTTTGCCTTATTCATAATGTGTTGAGATTTTAGTATAAGTATGTTATAAGTATGTAGTAGTAGTACTAAGATTGGTTTGCTCAAGGTTCGGTTATCTTAATAAGCAAGTATATGTACTGATTTTGACTAACTGCGTTTTCATTTCTTTTCGTTTATTTACTCTCAAACATGAGTACTATATATGAACTTCATAGTTCATACGGCATACAGGAAAAGTTCATTAGTTCATACAACATACAGGAAAAACAAAAGGTCTTTCGCTTTGCGTTTTGCTAAATTTTTGTTCTTTTCCATTTTCTACGGGTCCGGTTACCCCTTTAAATTTGGCCAAAAATTCCATTTCTCTTTCACTCCGTCGGTCATTTTTCCTCTAAGTTTTCAAAAACCCCAACTCTTTCAATGTCACAACCCGACTAGGGCCGTGACAGGTACCGGGGGCTAACCACCGAGCACCGCTCGTTTCCTCACTCGTCATAACCATTTTACATTTCTTTATCATTCATAATCTCATAATCATAAGACATCCATTTTTCAGTTGACAACACAAATGATTTTATATACATGTGTCCCTTAGGCCATCAAAATAACATATACAAATATAACATAGTAATCTTGTGAGACCATCTAACTCACACTGCGCGTCTACGAGCCTTTACTGACATATTATACATATAGACGGAACAAGACTCCGTCGTGCGCGAAATACATAAAGGAACCAAAAGAATAAACATAAGCACCTCCGAACAATGGAGTGCTCTCAATCAGCTGACAGCTACTAAGAATCTGAATCAAGCTCACCTCCCTGTCTACCTGTGAGCATGACCACAGCGTCCGAATAAAACGAACGTCAGTACGAATACTGTACTGAGTATGAGAGGCATAAACAGTAACAATATATCAATGAAATATGAAGGCATCAATAAGATAAGGAGGCATCAAGAAAGAGCAATCTGTACTGGCTATCAAATATAACTGAAATAATGCATGCTGACTTACTCATAATCATTATCATGTCATGTATGTATACATATATAAGCTGCCCGTCCATATAGGTACGGTGTGATAATGTATAAGTTGCCCGTCCATGTAGGAGCGGTGTGATAATCATAGCCTGCGTCCAAGCCTCCGGCGTCCGGGGTATAAGCTGCCCACTATAGTGGTGTGCACATCTACGTGCCTACCCGGCCGACTATAGCGCGGCGCGGTGTGAGAAAATACATACATATATATATAAAGCATGCATAAGAGCCCAATCAAAAACCATAATTATATCGGAGTGACGTAAGGTCGGTGGCTTCCGACGTCATTATGGAACATTCATTGACATCCTGCCTCACCTTGAAGGAATTAGCATATAAGGTGAGTGTAAGCAATAAATAGCATCATTAACATCATAGGATCATCACAACATGAGTATTGGGATTTCTATACTTTACTCATTACCTTGTGTGGCTAATTATGGACATAGACTCATATTTTCCGGAACTTAAGGGAACTCATGGATAAGAAAGAGAGTCAAGTTATAAGATTCATGCCATAGAAAGAAAGGACTAGCCTCACATACCTTGAACTCTATCTTAAATATCCAACGTCTACTTCTCGAGCTCGCAGGTCTAAAATTAAGATAACATAGGCCATAGTTAGATTATCAACATCACTTACTAACCAATCCAAGTACGAATGAAACTTAACAAAATTCGGGCAGCATTTCCCCTGTAAACTTAACAATCCTCGAAATTCCAACTTAGCCAAACATCAATAAAAATGCCAACAACAACAATACCAACAATTTCATATCAAACCAGAATTAAATTCATTCTTAAATTACTCCCAAAACAGCCCAATATATATTCGGATGCCAATGCTTGTATACACTTCTTTATTTTCGTATATTCATAATATAACAACAACAACTACAGCCAATACCCCGATATTCCAGCCCACAAAACAGTCCATAACGACCATAAAACAGTCCCCAAAATATCATCGCAAAACAACCATAAATATTATACCAAACAGCTCCAAAATATAGTCACAAAATAGCCACGAAAATTACATAAAACAACCCCAAAATATTGTCACAAAACAGCCACGAAAATTACATAAAACACGAAAATTACATAAAACAGCCCCAAATATCGGCACAAAATAGCCCGGTATACGCTTTGTATACAATATCTTTATACACTTTATTCTCCCAAATTCAAGAACAACAACTTATCAACAACAATATCAACAATTATTATACATCATAACTAAGCTAATTTCATCCATTTAATCCACCTAAAACAGCCCCTTAATCCATAAATTCCAACAAAACAACAAACGAGTTTATAATGCTATTTTCTCCGTTCTAATCTGTTAAAACTCTAAATAAACTTGTTAACAATGAAAAATGGACCTTAATCTTACCTTAAGTATGCAGCAACCACCTCCACCCTCTCCTTCTTGGCTGATTTTTAGCTCAAATTGAAGGCAACGCGACGTACAAAACTTTTCTCTTCATGAGCTTCGCGATTCGGGGCTTAGATTGTGGTCAAAATTTAGTTTCTCTCTCTACCTCTCCTCTCTCTCTCTATCTCTGAAAATTCTGAAAATTTTGGTTTGAAAAATGAAGGAGAAAGCTGAAAATTTTCATTAAATATCATGGGTAATGGGCCTGACCCGAGTTGGAATCGGATTGGACCGAATTCACTGTTCAGCTCGACCTTTCTGCCTTCAAATGTCCATATCTCCTTATCCTGATGTCACATGCAGACCCATGACCTATGGTTGGAAAACTATTTCAACTATCTACAACTTTCATTCGGGAGTTTTCCCAAATTCCCAAATGCTGATAGGGTTATGACTTCCCGAAGTCAAATCACCCGAAAACGTATCTTAAAAATATTGTTTTGGACGGCTTTCACTTTGATTTGGCTCAAGGGTCCTTCTTGGGTTGTGTTTAACTTCGCATATATTATTCATATAACTTGTTATATGTCCTAAAAAAAAATCTCGACATGTGAACCCCACCTCAGCTTATGAATAATCCAACGTACGAAAATACGGGATATAACATTCAACTCATTAACCATAACCCAACTATTTTATCTTACTTAAAATTTCTTACTTAGAGCCATGAAAAGCAAAACCCAGATCATCAAATTATATTTCAAATTAACATATCCATGTTATGCCAGAAATAAGAGTAGAAGGTACATTGACTACGAGAAGAAGAACTAGGAAAAAAGTTCCTCTGTGGCACAGAAAGAGGAGACAAGCCACTCCAAAAGCATGCTGGTTCCTCATTGCAATCGACATAACCACTTTTAATCTTCTCATTCGTTGAATATGCAAATAAAGCCACAAATATAAAGATGTAGAAAATCAATGAAGCAAAACTGCTGCATTATTATTCCCTATAAGAGCTACCAATACTGTCCGTTAATATACACATTGAGCTGCCACCGTTTAAGAAGAGTATTCTCCAAACAAACTTACGGAACTTTAATACAAAGACTGAAATAAAGGTTGCAACCACATCGACAGCAGCAAAAATGGGGTTTGTACTTCTCAGACGATTGATGAGAAGGTTGGTCTATGTTTTCTTTGATTTTTCTCGTCATCAAAAGGTCAGCAAATTCAGTAGTAACATAATCCACTCCTCGGATCTTTTTTTAACAATTGTGCAGCCTCGTTTTCTCTCTCCCCTATTGATCAACCCACTAGGACTATGAGGAAGGAGTACGGATAGAGGATTGATGACTATTAGTGGCACTGGCAACCAAATTACCATGATCAGAAATAGTTTTTTCTCCATAGTTCACCACAGATAAGCATGCCAGTGTGGCCATTGGCAGTAGTGCTAGTAACAGCACCAAAAAACTGACAGGTCAACCATCAGCAGCTCATCCCATGGCTCTTCTATAATAATAAAGAGAATATACTACTACTGGCCATTAATCCTGTTGAAATTGGTACCAATATCTTGCCTTTTTTTTTTTTCCATTGATACGGTTAAAATACAGTGATAAGGGCACAAGATAGAGCAAGAACAAATGTGTGAATCAAAGACTCATCACATGATAAAAAAAAAAAAAAAAAAAAAAAGAGAGCAAACAACTCATAAGTTATGAGAGACTAATGATTTGTCCTTCTACAAACACCTTCAAATCAGCAAGGCAGCCGCTCCAACTCCTTTTTAGAATGCACAGGTACTTCAGGAGCACAATAAGTCACGTATCTATAGAAACTACAACCTAAGCAGAAGCTCAAAGCCAAAGCTCTAACTAACAATTCTACGTTCAGCATGTAACCAAGAACCTGCATTACTAATCCCACCAACATGTCTTTTACTCCAATGTCATATGCTACGTGCGTGAAATGTGCAAAGGTATAGAAATATGTGCTGAAGCCTAGCAGTAGCTCGAGATACCCATAATTGAACTCCAAAAGGTGATGCAAGGTTACTGCCATTATCATAGGAATGACCTCTATCATAAATTTCGCCTTGGCACCCATTAACCGGAAAGGCATGTCGCGATACCAATAAACAACAGAGTACACCACAGCACTATGAATTATGGAGCCAACAGGAAAGATAGTAATGTCGAGAACCATCAAGATGTTGTAAACATGTCGAGCACCAGTGAACTTCACTAAGGCAAAGATCATGCATGACCATGGAACGTAACTAAAAAGAAACCACCATAAATCATTACCATAAATGAAACGCCCTGAAAGAAACACAGGAAAAAAGGAATTCAGCACCTCAAAGAAAGTTACAAAAAACACACGGCATTGAGCACACCAAGACAATTGGAGATGGCAACTTTGCACAAAAAATCACCACTTCAAAGACTAAAAAAGAAGCAACTTCTCATCTCCAAACAGTATCAGCAAAGACATTCCACCAAAGCTAGAAAACACCACATAAAGCTAGTCATTTTTTTCTGAGCATGTTTAACTAAGAGGTTTAGGGAATATCTTCACATGTCAAAACTGCAAAAAGGATAATGTGGGCTAGAATTAACCAAGCAAACGTTAATGTACCTACTATTCATAAGTGAGTTAGGAAAAGATATGTAACAGCTGACAGAAATTGTTTTGATAAAAGAACTTCAAAGGAAATCCTATGATCAAACAGGAATATAATGGGCAGAACAACTTGATAGACTTTTATTATCTCTGCTCAAAGACTATAACACACTGACTACTTATGCATTCCTTAAGTTTCAGCTTCCATCTATGTGATAGATTACAACAACATACCCAATGTGATCCGACAAGTGGGGTCTCGGGAGGGTGGGGTGTATGCAGACCTTACCCCTGTCTTTGTGGGATAGAGAGGTTTATTTCGATAGACCCCGGCTCAAAAAAAATCCTTTTTCAGAACAAGAGAGTAAATAAGCTATGATGAAAATATTGAAGAAAGAGAAAGTACTGACGGCCAAAATAATAAAGATAACCAAAGTAATAGTAACAACAATAGTAGAATAAGATAATCTATGTTATAGATTGCTAAGCTTAAATTAACCACATATATAGTTTCTAAGGCATGAAGAAACCCAATATAATGTTGAGGTAAAAAGACTTAATTACCAGCACGTCCTGCTACACCAAACCCTGACACGGCCCACCTAAACTTCTTGAAAGATGAAACCACGGCGTCGAAGCTTTGAGAGAAAAACGTCCATGTGCCGAGGAAGAGGCTACGGGGAGAGGCACAGAGAGGGAGAACTTCTTCACCCGGGCGGCTGCAGATACTGTCAACAAACAAGAAAGTATATATATATATATCAAGAACCAAGCTTGGCTTTTTTTTCTTTTTTTAAATGTGCTTTTAGTATTCAAAGGCTGACAATTTCAAAAATATTAGATACAAACAGAATTTGTAAAACCCAGGAAGCAAGCTTGGATTTATTTATTAAAAAAAAAAAAAAAAAAGTTCCTCAGAGAAAATTTGCAAAAAAGAGGACCCAAGGGTGGATATAAAAAAAAAAAGGTTCCTTTAGAGTTAAAAGAGTGAAAATTTTGCAGGATTAGAAGAGGATACCAATTGCAATAACAGTGATGTAATTATTATTATTATAAATAGAAAACAAAAGCGAATACCTGATTGATAAATCCATAGTATTAGTTTTCATCATCAAATCCCACCAACACCAAGACCAAGAAAACCAAAACAATTTTACTTAATGACTTTAATTTCCTTCCTCATCCTTATACAGATATAGAGAGAGGCGTCCTATTTTGCCTTGGATTCACTCTTCTACAATTATTAGGACTTCGTTAAAAAGAATGAATTATATTTTCACCTCACCTTCAAAGTAGTCCCGCACTTTACATAGTTGATCAAAATGCTCCCTTACGTTTGACCGCAGCTTCAAAATAGTCCCCCACTTCGTGTACGTCTCTCAAAAAGTGGTGATTTGGGAAAGGAAATACTTTTAAAACTAGGAAATAATTTTAATTACAGTACAACCAGGATTCAAATTGTCACGACCCAGCTAAGGGCCGTGATGGGTACCCGGGGCTAGCCACCGAGCACCACTCGCTCTAATACTCATTTTACTCATTTAATGCCCTTTTACCAATTTTATACACGAATTGTAGGAAAAATCATATTTTATATAGAAACATAAATACTTATATACATTTGCCTCTCGGCCATCAAAATAATATATACATAATAATAACATCTTGCGAGACCATCTGACCCACACTGCGTATCTACGAGTCTCTACTGACATACTAAACATATAGACGGAACAAGACTCCGTCATGCCCAAAATATGCATATATACCAAAAGAAGAACCATAAGCACCTCTGGACAATGGAGTGCTCTCAATCAGTTGACAGCTACTAAGGGTCTGGACCAAGCTCACCTTCCTGTCTACCTGTGGGCATGAACACAGCGTCCAAAGAAAATGGACGTCAGTACAAACATTGTATTGAGTATGAGAGGCATAAACAATGAAGAAAGACAGTGATAATATAATGTGAACATCAATATGAAACATCTGAATCTGAATGACAATCATAAAAGAAGTAATGCATGTTGTCTTACTCATACTCATCATAATCTCATATATGCATAATATGCAAGCTGCCCGTCCATATCGGAACGGTGTGATAATCAATAACATTACCCGCGTCCAGGCCTCCCACGTCCGGGGTACCATCTCATGCCGCCCACTAGTGGTGTCTGCCCATGCCAAAAGGTCATGGTGTATCCGTATAGCTGCCCGCCTTGGCGGTGACTGCCCGGCCAACTAGGCGCGGTGTAATATGATCATGACATGCTCATAAAAAATACTTGTAATAATATGCTTATCATAGTACATGCACAAGACTCAAGATCAACTGTACTCTGTCGGGGTGGCGTAAGGCCGTGATCCCCCGATTTCATTATGGAGCAATTATTGACATTCTGCCTCACCTTGAAGGAATTAGTACATAAGGTGAGTGTAAGAAATAAATAGCATCATTATCAATATGGCATCATCATATCATATCTCTTATCTCTTATCTTATATAGACATTTATGGACTTAGGCTTCTAACTTTCTGGAAAATAGGAACTCATGAACAGGAAAAGAACTTATGTTATAGGATTCATGCCATTAGAAAGAAAGGACTAGCCTCACATACCTTTGTCGTTTAGCTATGTTATCGTTCACTTGCTCTTCCCCAATGTCACGTCGTTACCTTCACAGGAGAATTCATATTAACATTAGCTAATAGATTATAAGAACGCGTCGTAAATTCTAGAGAAAATTGGGCAGCATTTCCCCTGTAAACTTAACAATCCTCGAAATTCCAACTTAGCCAAGCGTCAATCAAAATACCAACAACAACAATACCAACAATTTCATATCAAACTAGACTTAAATCCATTCTTAAATTACTCCCAAAACAGCCCAATATACATTCGGATGCCAATGCTTGTATACACTTCTTTATTTCCGTATATCCATAATATAACAACAACAACTACAGCCAATCCCCCGATATTCCAGCCCACAAAACAGTCCATAACGACCATAAAACAGTCCCCAAAATTTTGTCATAAAACAGCCACGAAAATTACATAAAACAGCCCCAAAATATTGTCAATAAACAGCCACGAAAATTACATAAAACAGCCCCAAAATATTGTCAATAAACAGCCACGAAAATTACATAAAACAGCCCCAAATATCGGCACAAAACAGCCCGGTATACGCTTTGTATACAATATCTTTATACACTTTATTCTCCCAAATTCAAGAACAACAATGTCAACAATTATTATACATCATAACTCAGCTAATTCCATCCATTTAATCCGCCTAAAACAGCCCCTTAATCCATAAATCCCAACAAAACAACAAACGAGTTTATAATGCTATTTTCTCCGTTCTAATCCGTTAAAACTCTAAATAAACTTGTTAACAATGAAAAATGGACCTTAATCTTACCTTAATTATGCAGCAACCACTTCCACCCTCTCTTTCTTGACTGATTTTTAGCTCAAATTGAAGGCAACGCGACGTACAACACTTTTCTCTTCAGGAGCTTCGCGATTCGGGGCTTAGATTGTGGTCAAAATTTGGTTTCTTTCTCTATCTCTCCTCTCTCTCTCTACCTCTGAAATTTCTGGGTTTGTTGAGGTCTGAAAATGAAAGAGAAGGCCGAATTTTTTCATTAAATGGCAAAGAAAATGGGCTGACCCGACTTGGAATCGGGTTGGGCCGAATTCATTGCCCAGCTTGACCTTTCTGCCTTAAAATGTCCATATCTCCTTATCCCGATGTCACATGAAGATCCACGACCTATGGTTGGAAATCTATTTCAATTATCTACAACTTTCATTCTGGGAGTTTTCCCAAATTCCCAAAGGACGATAGGGTTATGACCTCCCGAAATCAAATCACCCGAAAACGTATCTTAAAAATATTATTTTGGAGGGCTTTCACTTTGATTTGTCTCAAGGGTCCTTCTTGGGTTGTGTTTAACTTCGCATATATTATTCATATAACTTGTCATATGTTCTAAAAAAAAATCTCGACATGTGGACCCCACCTCAGCTTATGAATAATTCATCGTACGAAAATACGGGATATAACACAAATTGCCTTTAATAATTTCTAATTATAATTTTTAAAAAGATACTAATATTATTAAAATAAAATTAAGGTGATTACCTCTAAACTTACGTAAAATTCTTCTACTTTGACAGTGCACCAAACTTAAACCCATTCTTAAATCTCTAAGTATTTTTATTTGTTAATTATTGTGACTTGTAGCACTTTTCTACGTATAGTTTTCAAATATGCAAATTTTACTTAGATTACAACTAAGAAATTTGACTCTCGAAATTGAATTGCGCCACATAAATTGGGATAGATAGAGTATTATTCAAATTTCCTATTATAATATCCATATTATAATTCCAGCATATAAAATGAAACTGCATGCAAACAAGTTTTTAAGAAAAATAATATTACTAATAATTATTATGAGTACAATTAATTCATGTATTCCTTAATTCTTCCTTCCAAATTGTTTGGCATGAATTGGCTTTGATTGAATTCAAGAACAACTATTACACTGAATAATTAAAGTTTAGCTAAGGAAAGGTTGCTGAAATTGCAAGAAACAGTAGCAAAAAAAGACAAGAAAAACAAGAAGGGGAGAGGTTCCAGACTAACTGTTAAAAAAGAAAAATAACCAAGTTCATACATGAGCCTAACATTCTAACTCCTTTGGATATGTATAGGAACAACGTGCTGCTCTTTCTTAGGATTAGGGACCACGTAATTGTCCAAGTATTTGGGCAGCTGTATAGGACGGTTACTGCGTCTGGGCCCATCCACTATAGCAGGTGGGTTCATTACATTGCCATCCCCTTGAAGATGAACCTTGTCCTCAAGGTTCAAACCCGGAAACTGTTACACTTCGCATTTTCAGAACATGAGCATGACACGCACATCACCGTAGTAATGGAGTATCGGAGACGTCCCATGATATTTTGGAAGATACAAGCCACGGAAAGTATGTAACAATGAAGTAAAGGATGAATCACGATCTCGTAAGTCGTAATCGGAAAAGACTATTTTGAGATGCAAGAATATGGCCATTATCAAGTATAATAAATGATAAATATCATGTATGGAGGGTTTCGGAAGATTTCGAGATCAAGCAAATTGAAGAAAATAAGTTCGACGAAAATTTGAGAAATGTTGGGCAGATTTTAGTCAACTTTGGAGGGGCATATCTCCTAGCATATTAGGAGTTTTAAGGTGTTTCAAAAGCCTAAAATGAATTTCGTCGAGTCTAGTTTCTAATGCAACAAACCGCTCGTCAATAGGACATCGGAGTGGAGAATTATAGACGTTACAAACTGAGCTGTCAACGCAGAAACAGAGCGCTACAGTACCGCCGACCCAACCCACTATAAAAGGGATTAAAATCCCCTTTTTTTTCATCAAAAACCTCTCCAAATTTCTAGAAAATTCAGCAGCCAAAAAGAGGTCTTAAATCTCACATAAAAGTGAGGATTTCGAGTGAAATTCAAGCTACGAAATATTAATCGAAGTCCGGGCGACGTGTAGACGCGATTATAATTTCAATTGGTGTTGGAGTGAGCTTGGAAACAAGTGGATATTGGAGATCTTTCCACTTTAGTCAACATAAGGTATGAAGCATTGAATCTTTTTCCTTATTAACATTGATTAAGGAATATTTGCAAGAATAAAGGTTATAGTTTGTTGCGTTGATGTTGTTGATGTTGTTGATTTATGGATTGAGTTTGAAGAGAATTTTGGATGAAAATATATATAATTATCTTGTAGAATGTTGAGGGTATTGTTGTTGTTATTATTGGTATTAATTTCGGCTTCTTTACGGAAATAAAGTTATTAAATAGTCGTATCACAAGTTGGTTAGTTGAGAAATTTAGAAAACATTGTGTGGGATGTTTTAGGAGATATATTGGCATGGATAATGGTATTGATGATGTTGGTATTGTTGTTGTTGATTGGTTGTTGATATTATGATTTCGGGCTAGGCATATAAACAGGGAAGATGCTGCCCGAATTTCGACAAAATTTAGAAGGATTTTAATTAGAGTTTTGAGATGAGCATGATGACGAGCCTAACAATGGTATGAATGGTTATATATGTAGATTACAAAGCGACGAATAATCTTAAGTGAAATACAAGACAGGAAGTAAGTTGAAAGTCGAGAAATTATATTCCAGGTATGTCAAGGCTCGCCCCTTTCTTTCAAGGCATGATTCCTATAATTATAATTCCATAAATGTGTTCATAGCCTCCTTATTTCCAAAAGTTGGATGTTCATGATTCCAAGGCATAACCCCTTCCTAATAGTTCATGAATGTTTTCCAAAATGTTCGTATTTCTTAAACCAGAGGTTTATGACTCCGTACGCTTTTATGACAACAACGATGGATATGTTTTACAATGACAACGATGATGTCAAGGGTAAGAATATTTCCATGATGAGAATGATTTCATGTTTAAAGGCTCCAAGTTTATGATTTCAATGATGATATAAGAATGTTGAACTATTTCTTGATGTCTCAATTTTATTCATGGATGATGACTATTCTTTTTAAGATCCCAAAAGTATATGAATTGATGCCTTATGAGATTTATGATCTTATTCTATGTTTTCTCTTAATGTTATTCTTCATTGATAGTCTCACCTTATAATAATTGTTCCTTCAAGGTGAGACAAAGCGACGATGATTATTCCATAATATAATCGGAGGTTACCGACCTTACGTCACTCCGATGTACTTATGGCTTTTACTTGGCTCTCATGCATGCTTTATATATTTATGTATGTATTTTCTCACACCGCGCCGCGCTATAGTCGGCCGGGCAGGCACGTAGATGTGCACACCACTGCAGTGGGCATGTTATGATATTGCCCCGGACGCGGGCTAATGATGATAACACCGAGCCTTAATGGCAGGGCATGATACTATATATATGACACCGAGCCTTAATGGCCGGGCATGGTACTATGTATATGTATAAAATGTTTTTTGAAAACGCTAAGCATGCATGACATCCACCTTACGAGGCATTCAGATGAACAGGTTATCTTTCTTATTCTTTGTTACTTTTCATATCTATGTTATGTTATTACTCATGCCTTACATACTCAGTACATTATTCGTACTGGCATCCCTTCTTGTGGGCGCTGCGTTTCATGTCACACAGGTGTACACAGATAAGTAGAGGATATTGCTAGAAGATGTTCCAGCTGGATTGGCGAGCTCCATTTCCTTCCGGAGCGTTGCCGAGACAAAGTATCTATGTTATGGTATATTGATTTATGTTAGAGACTTTGCAGACAGAGTCATGTATACAGTATGCCAGTCTTGTATGCGGCTATTTAAGCCGATGTATCATTGTGCATTACTTTACAGATTCATATGATTACAGATTTTATATGATTCGAGAAAGACGAAAAGAATGTTTTCGCAAAGCTTCCATTATGCGTTTCATTTCGTGACTTAAGAGTCCTGTGAGATTATAAGTATAACGAGAACCAGCGGGTTCGCTCGGCTCTAAGTAAGGGTCGGGTGCCCATCATGCCCTATCAGGATTGGGGTGTGACAGAAACTTTTGAAGCAAAGTGGATTTGTCCTCCCAAGTAGCATCTGAGATAGGTAAACCAGACCACTGGACCAAGTATTGGTCAATTTGGTGGGCACCCCGTGAAATAGTTCGCTGTTGCAAGATAGTTGCAGGCCGGAGGATCAAAGAAGCAGATTGATCTAAAAGATCAATGGAAGTGATCTGTTGAGCAGGTTTGCCAATGCATTTTCGAAGAACAGAGACATGAAAGACAGGATGAATGCACGAGGAGGCCGGGAGATCCAACTTGTATGCCACCTTACCAATCCTATGGATGATCTGAAATGGTCCAAAATAACGTCTGCTGAGTTTGGAATAGCGTTGGAGGCGCAGAGATAATTGCCGATAAGGCCTGAGACGAACATAAACCCAATCTCCAACAGTGAAGGTAATATCACGTCGCCCTTTATCAGCCAGAGCTTTCATACGATCTTGAGCCTTCTTCAAATTAGCTTTCAGAATAGCTAATGTGGCATCACGTTCTTTGAAGGTCTCAATTACAGCTTGATTGGTGGAGCTATCAACAATGAACCTGGAGATTGTTGGAGGGGCTTTGCCACAGACAACCTCAAAGGGAGTCAACTTGGAACTGGTTTGAAATGAGGTATTATACAAAAATTCAGCCCAAGGAAGTAATGGGAACCATGTTGTGGGAGAATCAGTCGTGAAGCAGCGAAGATACATTTCTAAGCATTTGTTGAGTGCTTCAGTTTGACCATCGGATTGAGGGTGGTAGGCAGAACTTTTGGCCAATTTGGTACCCTGCAACCTGTTAATTTCTTGCCAAAAATCAGATAAAAAAATGGGATCACGATCAGTAATGGTCTTAACAGGGAAACTATGCACCCTGATAAACTCCTGAATGAAAAGTGCAACAACTTTGCGACTATTAAAATTAGGAGGAAGGCCAATAAAATGGCCAGATTTAGAAAGGCGATCAATAATAATAAGAATAGCAGTTCGTCCATTAGACGATTGCAAACCAGTGATGAAGTCCATGGAAATCTCCTAAAAAACTGCAACTGGTAGTGGAATAGGTTGAAGGAGACCAGCAGGCTTCAAGGTTGAGTCTTTTATTTTCTGGCATATTTGACACTCGTGCATAAAGAGTTTGACATCAGAACGCATACCAGCCCAAAAGAAATTGGACGAAAGTCTATGAAACGTTCGAGTAATGCCAGTGTGACCCCCTATCTTTGAAGCATGAAATTCTTGCAGAAGCAAGTGACGAAGGTCATCATTTTTTGGAATGACCAGCCTGTTTTGATTCAGAATAAGATCCTCTTGGATAGAGAAGTGGGGAAGGGAAGTAGGATCCTCGCTCAGTTGTTGATGTAGAAGAAGGAGATCGGGATCTGATTTGTTCAAGTGCCTTAATTTTTCAATCTGCGAATTCAGTGACAGCCAAGGCAAGAAATTGTAACGAAGGGACGCGAGAAAGGGCGTCTGCAGTTGAATTGAGCTTCCCTGGGCAATAAATAATGTCAAAATCATACCCTATCAGCTTGCTCAACCAGCGCTGTTGCTCAGGAGTTTGAATGACCTGGTTTGTGAGAGTTTTGAGGGGTTGCTGGTCAGTAATGATGATAAACTTCCGCCCCAACAAATATTGTCGCCATTTTTGAACAACCTAAGTTATAGCAAACAATTCCCGGTGATAAGTCGAGGCAGCTTGCATTCTAGGTGAAAACTTTTGGCTAAAAAATGCAATAGGGTGGACATGGTTCCAACTATATTACTATTAGAGAGTGAAATAATTTTACTAAACACAGTTCCTCGAATGTCTTTCCACACAGTATTAGCGGCAAATATTGGAGGAACTGTAACCTTGTCTTTTTTATCATAAAGATGTTATTGTTCCTACACATCCACACGTTCCAAAAACAGAAAGGGATGAGAATATCCCAATTGAGGACATAATTAAAGAAATTCCCTTGGCAGTATTCCCATATAGTAGCCCAGTTCCTATGATTGATACTATTAATGTGAAGGGGTTCTTGTTTCTTGAGGGCTAACTCATGCCAAAATGAGCTGAAAATGTAATAATCAAAGAAGATGTGGTCCATAATCTCTGTATCTTGATCACATATTTTGCAACGAGGACCATGGTTGATATCAATTTTGTGGAGATACTAGTTGACAGTCTTTCATGAAAAAGTAACAAGATGAAGGATTTGATATTATAAAGGGTGTGGATATTCCACATCCAATTAAAAATCTTATGCTAATGAGAATTGGTTGAATTTCATTCTTTAGCAATCAATTTATAAGAGATCATTCATTGCTAGTGAGGCCCTAGATGAGCTTATCCTCTTCATCACAATTGTGAGATAAGAGTGTGTTCTAGATAGAATGAATCAAGTTGTCAGGCATTGTGAAGGAGAGAGGAGTAAAATTCCAAGACTCATTAATGATCATGCTAGAGACTTTAAGCATGTCTCCACCCACCCTAAGGGGACCTTGGAAATAGCTTCTGATGGAATCAGAGTATGGAATTCATTTATCAGTCCCCCTTATGAACTACCCAGTCCCCCTTATGAACTACCCACCTAAAGCATTGATCGTAAGGAGGTTCCGTTCCTTACTTACTATCCAAACCTTGCAAACAAGGAGTATATCAAATATTTCCCCCTGATTGGCCCACTGTTGTGTTTAGTTGTGGGTTTTTTGATACACATTAGACTGCGAGTCAGTACATCTACTGGGTGCTTATGTGTGCACTATTTCTGTCATAATGATAATGAGGCCTATTAGTACTGACATGGGGTTATTCTATCCGCTTTGCGCCCTTTGGGTTGGTCTCTCGGTGAATGACTATCACTTCTCCTGGAGGACGTGGTTTGGTTTCGGTGTTAGTACTTTCCTTATGTTCTTCCATACATATATAGAGACTGAGGCTGTTGCTGCACTTACTACGAAGTATTTGTTTAATAAATATGTTTGTTTCTTTTGAATATTTTGAATTAGTGCTAAACTTTTATCTGGTATAATTTTGTAGGCAGAGGGACATCCGTGAGGATGAGCGCCTTTTGTGATACTCCCAAGATTGAAACTATTGATGCGGGTCCCCTTGCCTTTGCTACTTTGCAATCCACACATATGTCAAGTATTTCAAACCCATTGGCGTGTTTTCGGGTTTGATTGTGGCTCTTATGTTAAACATAAGACGGGCTGACATAAGGTTCATTTACTGGGTGTTGGTATGTTCACTTGTGGGCTCGCTCTCCGTCATACTGACGTTGAGTCCTGTCAGCGTCGACATAGGGTCATTTTATCCGCTATGCAGCCTTTTTTTGGTCTCACGCTGAGAGATTATGGCTACTCTTGGTGGAGATGGTTTGCGCTGGGTTTTAGTGGTTTCCTTTTGTGGCTCCGTGCGTATAAAGAGACCAGGTATTTTTCTTTGTGAATTAATGCAAGAGTTTTGTACATTATTCTACTTTGATGCATTTTTTAATTAAATGACACCACATTTTTGGTATTGTGATTTTTTTTGTTTTGGTGATGCTTGTGTAAATGTTGAATGAAGAGGTGTTTTATGGGTCAGTACATAATGACCCTTGGTTTTAACACATTTCTTTTATTTTTCATACTTATTCTTTAGATGATAGTATAAGAGATAAAGGCTGCCTATTATTCATATTAGTAAGAGTTAATTCAAGTTATTAAGATGTTAGTCATATGTTTGTGATATATTACTTAGATCTCATTGTAAGAAACTTTATTTACTAATATAAAGATTTGAATAGTTTAATTAAAATCCTAAAGTAATTTTCTACAACCTTGCTCTATAAAGAGTTTTGCAATTTTCTTCCACAAACCACAATATTTTCTAACTAAGAAAAAATAAAATTGTAAATATTTTTTTACAAAGAGTTCGTAATTTTTTTCACAAACTACAGTATGTATTAATTAAGCAAAAGCAAAATATTGTGTATCTAACTAGATGAAGAAATAGGTACGTTTTAAAGGATAACTTAAATGTGGTGATTCTTATGCATATGTGGAAAAGGCGTTAATCAAATTAATATGCCATTATATTACTGTAATGTCATGTCTTGATCCTTTAAAGGATGCATGATGTCTTGGGTTAGTTTTCACGATCGAAACACATTTTCATTGTAGTCTGAGTCATAAACATATTAAAATAAATGTTGATTATTACATTATACACATAAAATTCTCACGATTAAGCCTTGACAATGAGGCCGTGTTGGACCAACCTGGCCCTCTAAAAATGAGCCCTGCCAATTTCAGTGCCAGGCTCACTCTTAGGGGGGCAAGTTGGGCGTGAACATGGGGTGTCTAACCCAGTCCCCTTACTCTGTTATAGGTTTTTCAGGTTGAGGGTCGAGCATCTTTCTTGCTTTGTATTGTTATATGAAATTATAAACGAATTTTGTAAATAGAGACAAATTTGAAAAGAATTCAAAGGTTTAATGAACCTATAATTTTATTATTAGACAAATTAGCATGGACCAAAATGATGAAGTATGATATTATTATGGCTTATTTACTATTACAGTAGGATATGGTTTGTTAATACATTTGTTTAGGAATACATTTTTTAATTGTCTTATTGATTTATATTGTTATTGGATAAAAAATATATAGTGTGTTTCGTTTCAACATTTACACACAATTTATAACGTTAGATTAGCTTTTGTAAGGCATTAATAGGCATATATAAATTACTGTACATCAAACAACACGGTTTTACATGAGTCTTAGGAAGAACAATTGATTTTCATTTGAAACAGAGGTATAAACACACTTTAACAAGAACATATTTGCTTTAACTCGGACGATTTCATTTCTGAACTCATCCCGCCTAAACTAGTAAGCCGTTGAACTTGTTTAATCCCCTGGAAGATATGTTTAAGCTATAAAAGAGTTTAGAAGCCATGCCTATAGGAATATGTGACTAATAAAAGTAACTTGTTTGAGTTTAAATTCTGTTTTGAGTGTGAATAAATCCATTTTATCACTTTAGTTCTGGGAAGCCAACGTAAAGATTAAGATCACGTGTTAGCTAGAAAACAAAATTCGTCGTTCTCTTTTAGTCCTAAAATTTTATCCCTAACTTGTTTTCTTGAGTCATTTGTCTTATGTTATTACACTTTTGAAATTGATGTAATTCTGCCTATGTTCGATTGTTTACCTGCTTCGCTAGTTTCTCTAAAAGGGTCAAGTCATGAGATTTAAGGTTATTACCAAGTAGGACTAACAACAAGAGTTGGGTTAAAAGGGATTATGTCACAAAATCATTGCTCATGTTTGAATATATGCTACATTTACAGCCCCTCCATAAATCAATGAACATTTGTGTGTATCCCCATTTATAAGATGATAACGTGATTCTTCATAACGCATGATAAATTTGGAACAGTATTTTGCTAACCTTATCACATCTCAAGGTTGTTTCAATTTAAAAATGGTAGAGATCCCTTTTCATAAATTCCCATTGCCTAATTAAAAAAAAATATATTTTCTTGGTTTAAAATCAATGTTTTAAGGGATAAAAGTGCTGATCTTCGTCTGAACTAAAACTAATTGGTAAATTCTTCGAACTTTGGCTCCAAGAGCCTCTTCTCAAGCTGATCTTCGTGTGAACCAATTACTAGTGATTGGCCACCAACGAGTAATTTGTGGCCAATCACTAGTTGGCACAGTGTACATTCTGGTACATAACACTGGCATATATTAGCCAAGTTTTAAGATGGGAAAAGGACACAAATGGCCATCTAGGGAAACTATTGACACTCGATGGCCCGAGAATCTTAAAAGTTTTTTTTTAGCCTTTTCAAAATAATTCTATTTTCTATCCATTTTTGAACTAGTTCCAGTATGTATATATATAAACTGTATCATTATTGTACTGTACATGTATAGAAAAAATGTGTATAGAAACTGTATCATTATCGTATAGAATATGTATCCCTAAAGTATATGTGTAGAAAATATATCATTGTTGTATAATAAATGTATAATCAACGTATAAATTCTGTTTAACAAATGTATAATTAATGTATACTTATTAATTATACACATATTATTCTTGTTTTGGAATATTTCTTGAAGGCTCCATTAACATATATTTACTAATTATACACATAGTATACATGTTTTGGGATATTTTTTGAAGGCTCAGTGTTAATTTCTTCATTGATCTTTAGTTGCGACTAAAGTTGCCACAAATAGTCCTGTTCTTTTTGTAGCAAACCTTTTAGTGACGACTTTTCGATCTTTTGTGGCAACCAAAGTCACCACATAGAGTCCTATTCTTTTTGTAGCGGACCTTTTAGTAACAACTTTTCAATTTCTGGTTTTTTTCGTAGTGAATGAGTTAGGCGGCTAGCGCTTGGCATTACTTTGGGCCGAACGACCTACGCGGGCGGGGTATTAAGCCCAAAATGGAGCCTTTTTTTTTTTGTCTGTCAATGTCCTTTTCACTTTTAAGAATGTGGTACAAAATGGCTCTTTTTCACATTTTCAAAAAATTTGGCACATAAGACCCATAAAGTCCTGAGTAAAAATAAAGATTTTGTACCATCTATCTCCTAGAAGGTTTAGCTTTGTATAGGGTACTTCCGTTCTCTCTCCTAGACCCCCTCTAACTTCTTCCCCTAAATTCTCTCCGTTAGAACAATTAATATTCTTTAATATTTTCTATTAGAGGGTTATTTATAGTTGGGTTTGTTGTTTTTAGAAAGTAATTGATTTTTTAAATGTATATGTGTATTTTGTTACAGCTTTATTTTGGATACATCTAATGTATTCACTTGCTGGTTTGTTGATTGAGATGTATACACTTAGGGCTCTTTTGGTTGGGAAACAACTTATCCCAGGATAACTAATCCCGAGATAAGTTATTCCACCCTCAAGGTGGGATAAAATAAGGCTGCAATCCCGGAATTAGTCATCCCGAATTTTTATTCCAACCAAACATGGAATACGGAGGCACTAAAGTTTTATCCTAGGATATTTTTACTTATCCTTCAAACCAAATGACCCCTAAATGTATATACATGTTTTTTTTTATTTTTCAACTTGGTTTTGCATACGTCTATTATTATTATTATTATTATTATTATTATTATTATTATTTATATGCATATATTATATACACTTGCTGGTTTGTTGAATGGTACACACCTAATGTATACATAAATTGGTTTTTATAAAAAAAAAAAATGGTTGTGTATACATCTGCAAATTTGTTGAATGCAGTTGATTTTAGTTAGGTTTGCATAGACACTGTATACACCCTCTGATTTGTATACATATGATAGTGTACATATGTATATCCCAACAAAATTGATTGCGTATAGATTAGAGAATAAAGGAGATTTGATATTGTGGCAGAAGCAACTCTTCTTTTTAGGGGAATTGAAAATGGTTACTATTCTTTAGGTCTTTAGGTATACACGTTTAAAAAGGGAAAAAATATTTACATCCCTATAATGAAGTCCCATCTTTTCTTGATTAGCTACTTAGCGCCGATTTTTTAAGGCTTCAAATATGCTAAGGTTTTGGGTTAAATATTTGCTAATATTATGTAGTACCAGTATCAAGAGTCAATTCTTTTTAAAAAGAAAGGGAATCCCATTGGCAGAAACACAACAAAACTGGCGGGCCCAGATCAGCTTGAAACCAGTCCCAAAACATGAGGTACAGTATTACTTTACAAATCTATTTTGCATATTATTATACATTATTTTATCATACAATATAGTATTAGTTTATATATACACATACACTCACTTTCGCACATGTATACACCGTATACACTATTACTTTACAAATCTATTTACATATTATATTATACATTATTCTATCATACAACATATTGGTTTTATATACACGTACACTCACTTTCACACACACACTTTTTGACATATATACTTCTTATAAGTTATTTTAAAAAAGAAGTCATTTTTAGTAGTAGAACTTTTGCCTTTGAAGATCCTCAAGATTGAACATCAGAATATCCATAGGTTTAATTGATCAAATTTTTTGATCGTTTGTTTCAACTCGTAGGTTATCTACATCACACCTCTTAAGCGGGAGCTTAGTGCACCAGACTGCCTCTTTTATATTTTGGCTGAAACACAAAAAAGCCCTATGACGCAGATTTCAAGTTTTATTATATGCCCTTGTTCCTCTCAATAATTCAAAAGAGAACCACAATATTACCTTATACGTCTTAAATACCTCCTATTTCATATTTGTATTTAATTGTCTATCCCGACAAAATCAAATTTAGAACTCCTAATCGCTATTAAACTTGTGAACGTATATCATAAAACTATTGTCCCTCTTCACGCTAAAAAACAAAGAACTATTGATCACATGCAACGGCCTCACGTGAGTTAGAAAAATTGGGTAAGTAAGCCCCGCAAGAGACATGTCCTTCCACAAAAAATTTATATACAGTTCCCAAGTCCACAGAACTTAGGAATGAGAATTATAGTCATTATAATGATCAAATATCACTTAAGAAAAGTTCAATCATTTGGGTCTCGACACAAGTTTCAGTTTTATCAAAAACTTAAAAAAAAAAAAGCATGAAATTTTCAAAATTCGCCAATATCTAAGCTATGCACAAATGGTACAAACCAAGTAGTTGTGTTCCTGCAAATTTTATTGCTTAGAGTCCAGATTCCTTAAGCTTCTTGGCTGGATCAACTTGCATTTCTTTCTTCAGAAAGCTAGTGGATCAATCTTTCTCGTACAATATAACCACGCTGCATAAAAATTACTGTACAAACTAATTCCAAAGTGAATCTGGAACCTTCTCATAGCAAAACTAATTTCCAGGGTCAATTACGCTTGCCATTTTTCTCATTTTGTGCGCATGGCTTCAATGGATGCTGATCCAGTGCTTGCAAGAGAGAACTCGGTTAAGGAGATAGCAAGAATAATATATCACTGCAGGATTGAAAGTTGATTATAGGCCAACCAAACAATCCCAATCATATCAAATGATTTAGGCGCAACCTCCCTATAACCATTTCTCTTGATCCTTCTACACCTCGCTCTCTCCCTGAGAATGACAGAGTGAGAAATTTATAGCTGAAAATGCAGAATTAAGTGTGAAAATCAAGGAAATAGAACCAAATGTTAAGATTGTATTGTTACTCCATTTTTTTTTTTTATCGTAATATAGTTCTAAAAGTAGTTCAAATGCGACATACTTCTTCCATAAAGGGACTAAAAACACACATTCCTATTAGTTGAAGGTTAAATATGCTGAGTCATATATCACAAGGACCAAAATCAGAAACTACCAATAATTGAGGGACCAAATTGCTTTTATGCCCCTTTTGACCCCTATTTCAATTCAAATCTCATCATTTCCCCCAACGGCTATTTTCTCTTCTCCCTTAAACAATAACCCTAAATCCACCATTTTTTTGGTTCTGTACAAACAATGAAGCAGAACGTACAACAACAAAGAAGCACAACAATCTTAAGGGAGAATAATCAAAACGAAGCAATGTGGAGTCCAAACCCTAGCTCTACGAAGCAAAAATGGGTAACTCCACCGCCTTCTTACCGGAAGAACAAATCGTCGTCTAAAGAGAATAATGCTCCTCCGTTACCGCCACGTCATCCGAATTCAAATCCGTTGAAAAGGAAGCTCACTGTTGAATCTGTAGCTTCCGAGAATGCTCCCGTTGTTGCTGCTGACTCTGGAGTTAAAGTAATTTATCTGAATTTGAATTTGTTGAAGAAATTACTACTTTTTGGAATTTGAATTTGTTGAAATAGTGATTGATCTGATTATCAGTTGAAATATGAATTCCAGTTGAAATTTCTACTTTTTTTAATGTGAAATTGTTGAAGAAAAATCTAATTCGGTAATTGATCTGATTTTCAGTTGAAAGATGAATTGTAGTTGGATTAATTCCGGTCATCTAGTTTACAAAATTATGTACACAGTGTATAGGTAGTGTATTATACTAAATATACATTTACTATACATACCTATACACTATCTATACAGTCGAAGTGTATAGAAAGTGTATACTTCGGCCATGTTTGGTAAACTAGATGGCCGAAGTGTATATTTATGTAAGTGTCCCATTTGTATTTGTTGAAGAAAAATTTAAATCTACTGAACAGTAATTTCCGTGAAATTGATCTGACTTTCAGTTGAAAGATGAACTGCAGTTGGATTTGTCATTGAAATTTATACTTTTTGAATTTGAATTTGTTGAAGAAAAATGTAACTTTACTGAACTGCTTTAATTTTGGTACAATTGATCTGATTTTCAGTTGAAATATGAACTGCAGTTGGATTTATCCCTGAAACTGCTGGTGGTGGGTGGTGGGTGGTGGGGTGGGGGTAGGGAGGAGCGTGGGGGTAGGTGGGAGCGTGTGGCATAAGGGTGGGGTAGGCAGGTAGGGGGCGGGTTGTGCAGGGTTGGGGATGTGTTTGTTTGTTTTTATTGCTCTGGAAAATGTTTTCTTTCAAATTTTTAAGGAAAACATTTTCCAAGATATTTAGTGCAACCAAACAAAGGAAAATAGGAAAATCTTTTCTGGAAAACACGTTCCATCATACCAAGCACACCCTAAATCTGGTTTTCCAAATGACGGCAGAAGCCTAAGTCATTTGACCTGTAAGATCAGTTTACTGGTAGTTGTTTTCATTGATAGAAACACACGTCTTCCAGTATCATGTTTTTGCTTGTCGTTCACTACAATTCATGTTCTTCAGTATCTGGTTTCTAATTGTTTTCTGTCTGTGTGAAGTAGTATAATTTGTGAGCTTATGATCCTGCAATGATTTTAGGTTATAGTGAGGATGAGGCCACCTACCAAAGATGAGGAAGAGGGTGAAATTGTTGCCCAGAAGGTCTCTAATGATTCTTTGTCAATAGCCGGACACAGTTTTACATTTGACTCTATCGCTGATGTTCAATCTACACAGGTAAAGGGAATGTTTTATTTGTAAGAGAGATCGATATAATTAAGTACTGCATAAAAATTGAAAAGAAATGTGCTTGATTCTTCCTTGTTTTTTAGATGTTTGCAATTGATATATTTGAATGTGATAGGTGTGCCTAGAAGAAAGATATCAATTAATGTTGATTGATTCTGCTTTGTTTTGCTCTTTCAGCTAGATATATTTCAGCTTGTGGGAGCTCCTCTTGTTGAAAATTGCCTCGCTGGTTTTAGCAGCTCAGTATTTGCTTATGGGCAGGTAAATTAAGCCTTATGTTTTGCAGTATGCTAAATAGAAACTGCATTGTAAATTATTTTGCTGACATGATGTCCCCTTAATGTTCATATGACTTGGAATAATCAGACTGGTAGCGGAAAGACATATACACTATGGGGACCAGCCAACGCCTTGTTGGAAGAAAACTTGAGAAGTGATCAACAAGGCTTAACACCGCGCGTTTTTCATCGACTTTTTGAAAGAATTGGGGAGGTGATATTCTGTTGTCTCTCTTATTATATGACGTTTTTTCTCCACTTTTATAAAAATTGACGGTTGTAGTCAATTCATTTTCTTTTCAGGAACAAATCAAGCATTCTGACAAACAACTCGTGTATCAGTGTCGATGCTCCTTTCTTGAGGTTAGGCAACTTGATTGATTACTTTGCATTGTGAAAAAGGTCTTACATAACTCTGCTACGTTGTTTAATACTCATAATTTGCAGATATACAACGAACAAATCACTGATTTGTTGGATCCTAGTCAACGAAACCTCCAGGTAGAAGGAAGCTAACATATAGCCGTATTGCGTTCATTGTCTACTTTATGAGAAATCTATATTAATAATTTTAAATTGGCTCACTTTTCAGATCAGGGAGGACGTGAGAACTGGTGTCTATGTTGAAAATTTGACCGAGGAATGTGTTTCTACCATGAAGGATGTGACAAAGCTTTTGGTGAAGGTTCAGACTGCAGTCTTTTTTTTACATTGTGTTCAACAGAAGAATAATGTGTTCTCACCTCTTTAACTTGAGATAATATGTGGTACTTGATCAAATGAGACTGCATTTTTTATTCTCTGTCCTCACGTCCTTGTCATTTTGAAATGTCCATGTATTTGAAAGAAACTTGATCTTATCTTCTGTTTGAACTTTAGGGCAAAGACTAGGACTTTTCTTTCTTCACTCTTTCTCACTATTGTGATTTCCTGAACGAGGAAGGGCAAAAGCCTTAGTTTCCCAGATTAATGTCCTTGCCTTTGTGTTGATCCTTGCTGCAGTTGTTGTTGCCTTTTTCTTTTTCCTGTTTCTTTTTCAATGCTGTGCTTCACATGAAGAAGGAGAGGATCACATATTTTAATTTTTCGTCTTCTCTCTTATTTGAAGATCCTATCCAGTACCAATAGTGAAGAAAACCACTAGATTTCAACCTGTGTATTTGTTAAGTAGAGTCAGTGGTTCAGCAAGTGATATCTGTGATCAGTGTCAAATTCTGTCATCTGTATTTTTCTTCTATTCTTTTAATTTATTTTGGAATTGCCTATGAAAATGGCCTGACTTACTTAGAAAAGCTGATAGAGCTTGCTCAATGAATATTTACAGGGCTTGTCAAACAGGAGAATTGGCGCCACTAGTATAAATGCTGAGAGTTCACGTTCTCACAGTGTATTTACTTGTGTTGTTGAATCACATTGCAAGGTAATAACTTCTCATGTCCTTATGACTATCATCTGATCTATAACTATTCTATAGACCTTTTACAATCCTTTGTTACAACAATCTGATCTCTATTTGAAATACTAATTAACAAGTCATGCATGGTTTGTTCTTTGTCATTTTTTTGTTTTATAAAGCAGTTTTACATATTCCGGCGGCTATAAGGGTGCATGGAAAGACTTGCTTACCTTCCCAGTTGTTTGATGTATATGAGATTTGAAAATGTTTGCTGTTGATCTTATATAAAATTTTAATATTCAGAGGATGGCCGATGGCTTAAGTTGCCTAAAGACGAGTAGGATAAATCTCGTAGATCTTGCTGGATCAGAAAGGCAAAAGCTAACTGGTGCAGCTGGAGAACGCCTGAAGGAAGCTGGGAACATCAATCGCTCCCTGTCACAGCTGGGGTATGTTCTTAAGTTGGAAAAATTCTCTGTGGTTTAGCTATCAAAAAGCTAACTACTTCATCTACTCATAAACATGCATTTCATATTTCTCATTAGCTAATTGGATGAAGAAGAGGGGAACTTTGTCCATTTTAAGATGTAATGAATTTTACGTCATTCAGTAATCTTGGCCTTGGCACCATCGGAAAATTTCCTAAGTTTTTGGTTAAAAAAGTCCCAACACTATCTAATTTATCCATCTAGGGATCCTTTTGGCTTTCTGGAAATTTTTTTGCCTTCCTGGTACGATTATGAACATTTTCGTGACCTGCTATATAGTACCGACTACCAATTGAATGTGTCTGATCTACCTTAATGTTATCAATGAATGTGGGTGGGATCCTCTAGAGAGAGTGCATGACAAATTCATTTCCTTGACATTAATGTCAGAGGGTTGCCAGTAGATGTATAAATCTTCTATAACTATGTGTTAAATCTCAAATTTTGTGTGTGCCTGACTGGTTATTACTGTTTTTTCCTCCTATAACTAGAAGTCATTTATAAAGACTGACATTAGGGTTGATCATTTTGTGTACTAAAGGAACATTTATGCTCCTTTCTATCTCCTGCAAAGTTATACTGCATAGCTTGAGACCACCGTTTCTTTTTCTCTGAAGAAATAGAAATATAGTGAAGCTCAGGCTTCCTTTTTCTGTAAGGGTTTTGCAGAATTACTGTTCTTGCCATCCGTAGGGTGTCAAATTTGTAACTTCTCAGCTTTTTCTCGTTCTTTTTGTTTCAAATTATATTTTTCACCTCTGCTTCTGATTACACTATTTTTCTTTTTTGAGATTTGCAGGAACTTGATAAACATTCTAGCAGAAGTTTCCCAAACAGGAAAGCATCGGCACATTCCCTATAGAGATTCCAAGTTGACATTTTTGTTACAGGAATCTCTTGGTGGGAATGCAAAACTTGCAATGATATGTGCCATTTCTCCAGCACAGAGGTTGAGTCAGAACCATACTTCCCTCAATTGTATTTCATTCTCGTAAAGTTTGCATTTCAATTTCTTTTGCTTTATGTAATTGTTGATAATTTAGAGTCGTTTACTCTTCTTGATACTGCAGTTGTAAGAGCGAGACTCTTAGTACCCTGAGATTTGCCCAGCGCGCAAAGGCAATCAAGAATAAGGCAGTAGTCAATGAGGAAATGCAAGATGATGTAAATGTCTTAAGGGAAGTTATACGACAGTTAAAGGTAAGCACTAAAATCCTTTTCTTGTTAATATCTGTCTTAACGATTGGCATATTCCTTTGTTTATGAGTCTTGTTGGGAATGAATGCCTTCTTTTCCTTTTTACAGGATGAGCTGATCAGAGTGAAGGCCAATGGCTCTCAAGCAGATCAAAATGGAAATTATTCATCAGGGTGGAATGCGCGTAGAAGCTTAAACCTTTTGAAATTCAGCCTAAACCGTCCAATGACATTACCTCCTCTAGACGAGGATGGTGACACAGAAATGGAAATTGTTGAGGAGGCTGAACTATTAGGTCTCCTGCCAGAAGGAAGTAAAGAGGTTGGAATCTTGCGAAAAACTCTTTCCAAGAGTTCCTTGGTTGGTCCTTCTGAAGGACGTAACGAGGAAAAGCACAACACATGCAACGGAGAGGAAGGTTCTGAGGATGTGGACGTTAACATGGAGGAAGAGGTACCTGAACAAGTTGTCCAACCTGAAAACAAAATTATTCATGGTGCTGGGCTGCAGAATTTCGAAAATTGTTCAATGGCTGAAGAATCAAATCATCAAAGTTGTGAAGAAGAAAATGTGGAGGCTGGTTTGAGGAAATCCATGTTGAAGAAGCTTGATAGTGATTCTTCTCGAGAGCCCATTGAAATTGAGTGTCTTCCATCGTTGGCCATTAATTTGTTCAATCAAGGAGTAAAAGCGAAACTGGTCGAAGAAACAGCCTTAGAGCAATGTGAAGGCTACAATGAAAGAACTCCTGAAAACTCTTCTAAGTGTTTGGAAGGCGATGCAGCCTGTACAGACATTAGTGTAGTTACAAATGATATATCTCCTATTTTGAAATCTCCCACTCCAAGTGTTTCACCAAGAGTTAATAGCAGTAGAAAAAGTCTTAAGACATCATCAATGCTGAGTGCTTCTCAGAAGGATCTTAGAGAGAGCAAGCTGGATGCACCACATTTGTCCTTTGCTAAGCCTTCGAACAGTATTTGCTTGGACTCTCAACCTAAGCAGAGAAGTAAAAGTTGTTTCACATCGACTGAACATTTAGCTGCTAGTCTACATAGGGGACTAGAAATTATAAGTAACCACCAGAGTACATCTTTGAGGCGATCATCATTCAGATTTTCTTGCAAACCTGCTGACATTAGAGCAATTATTCCAGTTGTTAAAGTAGATGTAGGGGTCCAAACTATTATTACAGATGATCAGTCATTTGAAGGAGGGTCGACCTTTTTGTGTAGTAAATGTAAGACAAGGAATTCCCAGCCAGAGCTTAAAGACGGCAATGATGGCTCAAACATGCAATTGGTTCCTGTCGATGAATCACAGTTGGTACCTGCTGAAGGATCACAGTCCTGCGAAAAGCTCAAGATTCAAGTACCCAAAGTAAGTTTGTAGATTTTATGAATGGTTTGCTTTTTGTACTCTGTCGTGTACTTATTTCTGTGCAATATTCTTATAGGCAGTAGAAAAGGTATTGGCAGGAGCAATACGGAGGGAGATGGCACTGGAAGAAATATGTGCCAAGCAAAGTTCTGAGATCATGCTACTCAACCGCTTGGTAGGTTTTGGTTGGTCAGTTGAGCAACTTACGACGTTCATTTATTTCCTTCATCTCTTTGACATTTATTGCAACCAATGGCAGATTCAACAATACAAACATGAGCGAGAATGCAATGCCATTATTGGCCAAACACGCGAGGATAAGATTGTTCGTCTTGAGAGCTTAATGGATGGAATCCTACCAACAGAGGAGTTCATGGAGGATGAATTGTTATCACTCACTCATGAGCATAAGGTATGTGCCTGACTTGAACTTTGTCTATTGATATGTACAATTTCTCCTTCTTGCTCTACATGTCTAATTCATGCTTTCCAGGTTCTGAAGGAGAAATATGAGAATCATCCAGAAATCTTAAGTGCGAAAATTGAATTAAGAAGAACTCAAGATGAGCTGGAACGGTATAGAAACTTCTTTGACTTAGGTGAGAGGGATGTTTTGCTGGAGGAGATTCAGGATTTGAGAAGCCAACTCCAGTTCTATGTAGATTCTTCACCGAAGTCATCCAAGAAAGGAAATTCTCCTCTGCAATTAGCTTATCCATGTGAGTTAAGTGAGCGTTCGCCTTTATCCACTATTCCAGAGTCAACTGAGGAGAGTGCTGAACAGAGACTTGAAAAGGAGAGGAGTCAATGGGCTGAAACAGAGAGTAAATGGATTTCTCTTGTAGAAGAATTGAGGTTAGACTTAGAAGCTAGCCGCGGCATGGCTCAAAAGCATAAACAAGAACTAGATTTGGAGAAGAAGTGCTCGGAAGAGCTGAAAGAAGCAATGCAGATGGCAATGCAGGGACATGCACGCATGCTTGAACAGTATGCTGAACTTGAAGAAAAGCATATGCAATTGCTGATACGGCATAGGAAGATCCAAGATGGTATGGAGGATGTCAAAAACGCAGCTGCAAAGGCAGGAGTGAGAGGTGCTGAATCTAAATTTATCAATGCTCTTGCTGCAGAAATTTCAGCCCTAAAAGTAGAAAGGGAAAAGGAGAGGCGCTATTTTAGGGATGAAAATAAGGGGCTTCAGGCCCAACTGAGGGATACTGCTGAAGCTGTACAAGCTGCTGGTGAATTGCTTGTGCGGCTTAAAGATGCAGAAGAAGCTATCGCAGCCGCTGAAGTGAGTTTTTGCAATCAGTTGTTTCCTAGTTACGCTTTATTCTATCAGTATGTATTTTCTCGTCATTGCAGCATTAGAACTGGCTTTCCTGGTTGTTTATAGTCAACTACTCATTATGATGCTACTCCTTTCATCATTATATAGTTCCTATACATCTCTATCTCCACCTACGATCCCATCTTTTTCTTTTACTTCTAATTCTAATTCTACATATAGGGACTCGCATTTTGAATGCTTTTGTGTAATATCCCAGTAATTTCAAGTCTTGTCGTGTGGGTTAACACATCTTTTATAACAATATTTACTAAGTACTGTGAGAAGGACGAGTATTTGAACTAACCTCATTGAAACGAGGGTTAGATACAGAGATGTCCCTGCTTTTGTCTCACAACAAGGAAACTGTTTTTATTGTCTTCCACTTTCTTCTCGAAACAAGGAAACATTTCTTATTATCTTACCAGAGCAGATGACACTCTTCCTCTTTCTTTAGGAGTGTGACATTCTGCTAGTGCTAGCTCACCTCAAACAAGTATTTTCAATGTAGTTATTATTTTCTATTTTTTTTATCTCCATACGAGCTCTGTTTTACAGTGTTTTATTATCTTTCGTGCTTTTCTTGAAATTATTATGGCTATGTCGGATAAGCATTTGGATCTGTTTTATGTTTGATTACTTGCTCCTCCAGAAGAAAGTCTCTGCTAATTGACTGTGAATTATGCAGTGCCACTGGATGTGGAAATTGGCTATGTTAGCTTGAGCTATTAGTGTTAAACAGTTGATCGTGTTGTGGATGTGTACACTAGATCAAAAATATTTTGAACCTTTTCATGATATATAATGAGAAATTATAGCAGATTTGGTTGCCCTGAAGCACATTTTTCTTCTTTCGGATATGTAATTTTTTTACCAAAGTTCTCTAATAATTTCTTATGTTATGCAGAAACGAGCGATTGAGGCAGAGCAAGAAGCTAACAGGGCTTACAAACAGATTGATAAACTGAAGAAAAAACATGAAAAGGAGATAAACAATTTGAATCAGTTACTCAAAGAATCCCGCCTGCCTAATCGAATATCAGAAGTCATTTATGATCATTCTGAGACAACAGCATATGATGCAGGGGAGATGAATAATGGAGGTGATCAGCAGTGCAGAGAAGAAATCGAGTCATTTTACAATAGAGAAGAGGACTTATCAAAATTAGTAGAGCCCTCTTCTTGGTTCTTTGGCCATGATCGATGCAATATATAGACTAGGATATGTGTGATGTAAAGGTGGTTGTGTTTGTTGTATGTACCAATAATAGTTTGTTACATAGTTTTGGAAAGGTGTAGCTTTTCTCTTCAAATTTCAATGATAGGAATTGTCTCACCAATTGTGGAAGGAACAACTTATTATTCTATCAAGCTCTTTGTATCCAATTCCTATAATTGATCGATAGCATGAGAAGAATGATTGGTTTTATCCTTACTCTCTATTCAACTTCTCGTGTTTACCCTCTCTTGGTCTTCCCTTTTAATCTCAGATTCAGGATTTTGGTCCAGTGTTTGTCAATGAAGCAGTATGTGCAGATATTTTAGGAGATATTTTAGGAACTACTTTTGAAAGACAAGTTTCCGCTTGTTATAGTAACTTAGTGGCAGACTCTACCGAACAAACACGAAGTGTAATTACTCCAACTAGCATGTATACTTTTTTATCTTATCTAGTTAGCATACTAGTGATTCAATTCATTCTCTATCAAGGATTATGCTATTTTATCAAGCATTTACCTTCATTTTATCCTAGGGAAGGCCATATTTCTACACAAACATTGAAAATCATATGCTGATGTAGGGGTGTGGAAGGTATCAACTCTTTTCTTTTTCAAAAATTTGGGATGTGCATTATTTGGATAGGGTGGGACCTAGAAATGGAGACAATAGGAACTGTAGAAAGATCCCAAGAATGAACATGGATGTTCACTAGTAGCTTAGATCATTTATTTGCTTGGTTTTGGTGTCAATAGGATAGGGGGCAATCTTCAAGTGGCTCAGACTAGTATGCCATTTCATTTTCTTGTATAATATTTGAAAGCCAAGAACAGACAGTCCATTAGTACTTTGGAAAAATTGGCAGCTTTGTTGATATTGTAGTCTATCATATCAAGGAGACCATTAAACAAATAGCTTGTGGGATTGTCTTCTCTGACATGTAACTCTTGCTACTTGTGGACCATTTTTCTCTCTTCTTTGCACTGACACTTTTTTGCACTCAAATACAAAAGATAGGAAAGATACCATGTAGGCTCATTCCCCAGCCATATATTAGCCATGGAATTTTTGTGGATCCCATAATTGATTTCATAAAAAGGATGTTAAGACTAGCTCGTGTACATCTCGAATATATCAGTGAGTATATGCTATGTTTCACATGCATTGCAATAGAGAAACTTCGAGTTTGGAGCCTAAAGGGTATAAAAATACACGGTATTTACCAAAACGGAATGACCAAATATTTATATACCAAAAGGGGTATATCGTGGGTTGATCCACGATATACCCCAATTTTTTTTTTCTGTTGTCAGACCAATTCAACGAAAAACAAAAAAAAAACAAAAAAAAATTATTGTATAACGTGGACTGATCCACGTTATACAATATATATTGTATAACGTGGATCAGTCCACGTTATACAATTATAACTTGTATAACGTGGACTGATCCACGTTATACAAGTTATATTGTTAACGTGGACTGATCTGAATTCTTACTCACTCATTCTGCCCTAAAAATTTTCATTCTCTTCCATTCTCTTCCGCCGCTTCCTCCACTTCCTCCATTGCAAAAATTTACAGAACCTCTACCTCTCCATCTCCTTCTCCTTTTCCTTCTCCTCCATTTATTTTCTTTTTAAACCCTACATTACAATTTAATTTTTGGAGCAACTTCTTCATCTTTATCTTTTATTGCTATTTAAATTAAGGTATTTTTTCTAACTCATATAATATTGTATATTTATAGTAGATGTAGATCTGTTTGTCTTATATATCTAAATTGTTATTTTTTATTTGTGTTATTTTAATACGTTTGTGTTATTTGTGTTATTTTAATTTGAACTTAAAATATGATTGTTAGAAGCATTATTATATAAAAGGTCCGATTTGTTTAGTAGCACTTTTGAAGAAATTTGTTGTTATGTTGCTGTTATTTTTGTGGATTGTTATATAAAAGATCTGAATAACTAAACAATATATTTTGTTATGGATTGTTATGTTGTTGTTATTTTTGTTATTTTTGTGGATATTTGTAAAACGTGGACTGATCCACGTTATACAATATATTTTGTATAACGTGGATCAGTTCACGTTTTACAATATATAATTGTGAAACGTGGACAGTTCCACGTTATTCAATATATTTTGTTATGGATTGTTATACAATATATTTTGTTATGGATTGTTATACAATATATTTCATTGTACCTTTAATGTGATATTTATATAGCCAGAAAAGTGAAACTTAATTGATGCCTCAGTAGGCCAAACAAAAAAAAAAAAAACTTAAAATGTCATGATAATGCTTTATTATATGGGACCTAAGCCTAAGTGGGTGGACAATTATTTTGTCTATACCTTATAGGTATTAATGTGGTTTCTAAATAAGGCGTATGGAAGTTGGCTTTATCTAGCCAATGCATATTTGTTCTGCTAAAATTGGAATAATATATTTTTTTAATAGTGAGTTACTCCAAATAGCTTGATCTGGACTTCATTTTTTTTTTTTTATATAAGGTATGGAGTTTCCACGGGTATGCGTACATCCGGGGCCAGAAGTGTACGATGTGTTAACACTCCAGGAGAAGCATCGATCAGAGGCTGTGTGGGATGGTTCCTTGAGAGGACCGACCGGATGCCTGTTTCCTCGCCGCGCGGATACGGAATTTTGGAAGCACGTGAGGCGTCATCCTTTTCATCCTCGCATTCTTGACTACTTTGGCCTGTGTGGATTTAGGGGAGTAGTAGAGGTAGGATGTGTATCATATGATTGGGCAATCATCACTGCACTTATAGAGAGATGGCGTCCTGAGACGCACACCTTTCATCTGCGTACAGGTGAGGCGACCATCACATTACAAGATATTGAGGTCATGTTTGGCTTGATTGTTGATGGTAATCCCTTGAATAATCTTAATGCTAGATATATAGATCTTGGTGGGTGGCAACAATTGATCCATGAGCTTACTGGTTGGGCACCCGGTCTGGATTGTTTTAATGGTGTTAATAGGTTAGAAGTACATAAATTAATTGAATATATTAGAGGCTTAGATGACATTACAAATCAGACCCCAGAAATTGATGTGCAACAGCGGGTTAGGTTGTACTTGATATGGCTTTGTGGCGGCACGATATTTCCGGATAAGTCCGGTGACTTACTTAATTTAGACTATTTGCTTGACATGCGTGACCTTAGAGCAATGAGTAGACAAGCTTGGGGAGCGGCTGCATTTTCATATTTGTATACTTGTTTATGCCGCGCTTCGTTGAGGAAAGCCAAGGATGTGTGTGGATTCATTTCCTTATTGTAGGTACGTGACCTTTAAAATTAAATAATTTTATTTGGTTGTCCTATTTGATAGTTATAAGGTTTTTATGTATTTATTTTAATTTTTTAATATAGGTTTGGGCTTAGGAGCGCATTATACCGATGCAGCCACCATGCAGGGCTCTTCCGCCACACACGGCTCTTGCACGAAGGTGGACTCATCGTAAATCCCGCGAAAATGAGGCACGTGATGTTTTACCCATATGTAGGGATGTATTGGACAACCTAATAGAAAATCAAAGTAGTTGCTAAGAAAATTTATCATACAAAAATAACTTCTATTTTCTTTATGGCATTTACAGGATGCAGGTGTGATACAAGAGGAGGTTCACCAACGTAGATCAAAACGAGAGCGCCGGCAAACTCGGTGTGGCACGGGGGGGAAAAAGGGACACTGTAAAAATTAAATTTTTATTGTATAGTGGGTAAATTCATGTTGAAGTATTAGTATTTAAACTTTATTCAATTGGAAAAGGATGGACACGTTTCTGTTTTTATTTGTCAATGTCTTTTTGCTACTATGGTGACCCTTTTCAATATTTAAGATGAAAAATAAACAGACTTCAAAAAGATATGTATCAGAAATTATGGACAAAATGCACTGATCCATATCTTCTTGTCCACAACGCATATATATATATATATATATATATATATATATATATATATATATATATATATATATATATATATATATATATATAAGCTGCCTGCATATTGGTCCCCTATGGTTTTCCTACCGCACAATACGAACAGACCGGCCTAATATCTCTAAGTTTGCCTAAAACTTTCAGGGTAATTATTGTAAAACGTTGGCAGCCAACGTTTTGCAACAATAAAATGTTGTTGTAAAACGTTGGCTGCCAACGTTTTTCCTCCAAAAATTTTATTGTTGTAAAACGTTGGCAGGCCAACGTTTTACAACAATAAAATTTTGTTGATTGGTAATTGATTCGTGCAATACTTGATTGTTGAAAAAAAAATTACGCCATCGAATCGTTGCAGTCGTCAAATCACGCATGCAGCTGTAAAAGCAAAAACGATCAATAATTTGTAAAAATTTTGGTGCAAAATCGCAGAATGCATGCAGTCGTCTAATCTTCCATGCAATCGTCGAATCAAGCGTGCTTTGCGTAAAATCAAACAGTAAATATATTTTTTCAACATCAGCATTAGAGAAATTTCAAGTGGTATGTGGAAGGCAGGCAAAGCGGATCTCCACCACAGTTGTCTGACGGATGATTACAGAAAGGATCATTCCAATTTGAACAGTCACCTAATTGCTACTACGTTGATACCATATATTATGGTCGATCCATACATCAGTATTAAGTCAGTTCAGCAAAAAAATAAAATGATTGCATTTGTTTACTCCTAGTTATAGAAAAGCACAAAAGGGGCGTAAGAAAGCTATTGAAATGGTATTTGGTGATTTTGAAACCTCTTTCAAGACATTGCCCCGATACATGGCTGCCTTAAAATATTTCAATCCGGGGACCATTGTTGAGTGGGAGCACCAATCAACTACAATGCAAGGTGAACACATCTTCAACTTTCTGTTCTGGGCTTATAAACCAAGCATTGATGGATTCAAAAGTTGCAGGCCTATCATCTCAATAGACGGTACTCATCTGTACGGTAAGTATGAGATGAAACCGCTAATTGCTGTTGGAATTGATGCGAACAATAACATTTTTCCACTTGCATATGCTATTGTTGCACGTGAGAGCTTTGAGTCCTGGACGTGGTTCCTTGTGTTGTTGTGGAGACATATTGTTCGTGAGAGACAAGGAATTGGACTTATTTCTGACCGTTATCAGGGCATCTTGCAATGTGTCCAAACACATGATTGGTTACAAACTTACAACCACCATCCACACACCATAGGTTTTGCGTTCGGCATTTGAAAAGCAACTTCAATAAAAAGCTCCTCAGCAGTGACCTTGAGAAGCTAATGTGGTTGGCGGCTACAGAGCACCAGAAGAAGAAGTATAAAATGAGGATGGAACAAATCAAAACAATGTCATCTCCAGCGTATCTGTGGTTAAAAGCTCTTCCGGAGGAAAAATGGACATTGCATAAGGACAACGGTCATAGGTGGGGGGGCTATGACAACGAATGTCTCCGAGTCTTACAACGGTTTATTGAAGAAAGCTCGTGGATTGCCCGTTACTGCCATGGTCCGTTATACGTTTAAAAATCTTGTTGATCGGTTTGTTGAGAGAAGCACCCTTGCTGATTTGTTGATTGCGGATAAAAAGTTTTGGCCGCGCGCTGTTGAAAAGTAGTTTGATGAATACTGGGAGAGGTCCCTAAAGCATACTGACATGCAGCAATACAATGCAACTGAATGGGTCTTTGAGATTCTGAGATTTGCACACGAAGGTAAGGGCGGAAATATCCATAATTAAAGTCTCTGCCGAAGGGAAAAAGTGTTCGTGTGGAAAGTGGAGAAACTACCATATGCCATGTTCACATGCAATTAAATTTTGTGATATTCGCGGAATTCAACCAAAGACCTATGTTAGCAAGTACTACAGTTGCAGGTTTTACAAGCAAACGTACAGTGGAAATTTTTCACCGTTGGGTGATGAGGCATATTGGCCACCTTCTCCCTTCAGTTTAATTGCAAACACTGAATACGAGCGAACTTCAGGAGCGCGGAGTACAACTAGAAGGAGGAATGAAATGGATATAGCTCCTGCTCGCATGGCTAGAAAGTGTAGTACGTGCAAGCAAACAGGTCACAACAAGAATCGCTGCCCCGACAGAAATCAGTAGTTGTTGTTGCTTGTTGGTTTTTATGTTTTTTCTTAACTTGTACGATTGTTGTTTCCTTATGTACTCTTCCAAGAATATATAACATGTCTTGTGCCGTTTAATAGTTAGTATGTAATTTAACATTTACTACTCAGTTAATGTGTGACGTTTATTTAACTTATATTTTATTTTTTATTTCTGTTCACATATATAACACATTTAATTATTGCATGTGTTAAAATATTTACTTGAGTTAATCATGCTTTAAAAATTAAAAAAATAAATAATTTTTTTTTTATTAAAAACATAACCGAATATGATTTAAATTTAGGCAACGTCTTACCGAGTATTTGTAAAACGGGATAAAAACAAGTTATAATTGTATAACGTGGACTGATCCACGTTATACAATTTATATTGTATAACGTGGATATTGTATAACGTGGATCAGTCCACGTTATACAATAATTTTTTTTTTCGTTGAATTGGTCTGACAACAGAAAAAAAAAATTGGGGTATATCGTGGATTAGCCCACGATATACCCCTTTTGGTATATAAATATTTGGTCATTCCGTTTTGATAAATACCGTGTGTTTTAATACCCTTAAGCTCCGGACTCGAGAAACTGAACCCAACAAGGCAGATAGGATGAAATTACCTAACAAAACCGCTTCTCAAAATATCTTCCAAAATCTAAAATTTTCAAATGCCAACATGCCTCCGCTTTTGTACTTAAATACAGTAATCGTATGTCTACACAAGTGTGACCAATTAACGTATATTGATTTAATTGTCGATATATTTCTTTTACCCTATTTGTGTGATTAAGAAACACCACTTATCTTATCTGAGGGTATATGCATGTTATCCTAAACCTAATGAGATTATAGACTAAAACAATCTAAGACTATGAAATGTGCGTGTTGTGTGTGTGTGAATATATATGTATGTATATAACCAATTTTTCTCCTTTATTATAGGAAGGGATAGACACCAACTTCAAAGAAAATCAATGGGGCAAATGGTGATGAAAATGACATGTAGATGAAACCTAGCTACCATTTTAATCAGGAAAGGGAAATGGAACAGTAACATGGAGCAAGTTTTGGTTCTCTTTGTGGTCCATTATAGATATACTGTTTGTTAACTACGATATCTCAATTGGCCCATGGAGAGAAACAACTCTTTGCAAAAAAGAAAATATATATGTATGTATATAATCAATTTTTCTCCTTTATTATAGGAAGGGATAGACACCAACTTCAAAGAAAATCAATGCGGCAAATGGTGATGAAAATGACATGTAGATGAAACCTAGCTACCATTTTAATCAGGAAAGGGAAATGGAACATTAACATGGAGCAAGTTTTGGTTCTCTTTGTGGTCCATTATAGATATACTGTTTGTTAACTACGATATCTCAATTGGCCCATGGAGAGAAACAACTCTTTGCAAAAAGAAAATATAAATTATACAAAAGAAAGTGACTCTTTTTCTGTGGCTACAATAGTTTTCTTATTTCCAGTTTACCAAAATGGAAAAATAAATACTGTCTACTTTTTGCATCATGTATCCGAATGAAGTCAAATTAGATGTAGATACAAATGGTTAGAGTGTAGTGCGTGATGTATGAGTCAAGCCTACATCATGGGTTCGAGCCTTGTCATAGACAAAAGCGGGTAAATTTACAAATAGCCACTTTTTGGCCTTTGTAATTGAAAAATAGCCATTGTAGATAGTAGCTATCTTTCAATTACATGGCCGAAAGGTGGTTGGCTAGCGTTAGTTCTATGACAAAATTTGTATTTAAGTATATACTACATTTTTTTTGCCTGGATTGCCCTTCTTTTGGGGTGATCTTTAATTTTTGTCAAAAAAAAAAAAAAATCACAAGGCAAGGCTTTTGCCAAAAGTCTGTTTTATGCAGCAGACTTTGCCTTCAGGCATAACTAAAAGTTTACCTTACAAGGCAAAGTTTGCCGTCTCCAGCATAGGTTATATGTAACTTCACCCAAATAGGCATAAGTTCATAGAAACCTATGTCTTGCGAAATTATTATTATTTTTTACTCTGAGTTTCGAACCCAGAACCTCAGGGTATTTTCCGCCACCTTTTTAAGTGAAGAGCAAAAATTAAACACCAGCAAATTGAGGGGCAAAAATTAAAGACCAGTCCGTATGAAGGGTAATCGTGCAAATTGCCCTAGTGGATTAGGATAAAGGGGCTGGTCCATTATCCACCTAATTTCGAACTGTGTCAATGGCCCTCTAGGTATCTCAATTATACAAAAAGGAAAAAAGATGTAGGTATGAGAATATTTATTCAGATTCCCCTATCTTATTTGATCATTGATTATAACATTATTTACGAATCGAATCCAATAACGATATTGTTAAAATAGTGCTAATGTCTTGTTAGAGTAAAATGTGCTTTAAAAAATAGTACAATGTGCTTTAATAAAATAATCTTAAGCAACATTACTTTGACAATAAGCAAATCACTTTGCTATAATCCAAATCTATGTACTTGATATAGAATTAAGTAGAAATCTTGAGATATTCTTGAAAGATCACAATAGATTTGATGAAATGAGGATGTGAAAGATATAGTTGGTGAAAGCAAAATGATGAAGTTGGTTACTCAATCTTGACAATCACAGCCTGCTTTTTTATTTTTATTTTTATTTTTAATTTATCATATGCCAAAAAGATATCAGAGAAAATTTGCTGCTTAAGTTGAAAGAAAGAGACATAAAGTGAATGGAAGGTATGATATATACAGCATGATAGGGAAGATTATATTGACAGCCTGGTAATTGGACCCCTCTTCCAACCACACAACAAGGACTTGATAATCCAAGCCACATAACAAGCACTTGATAATCAAAAGTATAGTACATATAATTTATTTTTTTCACATGATGTTCTTTATCTGTATTGGGCCTGTTTACATCCAGATTTACGCTGCGAAATTTCATATGAAGTGTAAAACACTCCCTAATAAAGACAGACTCCATACTTTGAGCTCGAACCGGAGACATCTGGTTAAAGATAAAGGGATATATATATATATATATATATATATATATATATATATATATATATATATACACCACGCCATCACAATCCTTGTTGATATAGTACATATATTTCAAGAGGAATTAAAATACATAAATTATTATGAGATAAATAATAATAAAATAAAAAATATTATACGGTGAATAATATAACAAAACTTGTTACAACTTTGACGGTACTTTCGTTTTTCACTTGCTCTTATCCAGATATTATTAATGTAGTCATTGTCGTTTTACATTTCATCCCACATAAAATGATTCATAGATTCTTTCATGAGTTATACCGATTATTGTGATTTCAATAAAGCAGGTTTTGTGTTGAAAACCAAACTTTTTATTAGTGTGACGAAATTCGATATCAAATGTTGTATAAGTTAAATGCAAAGTTTGCATTAATAATACATACCCTGTGACATTCCACAAAATGATTAAAACAAAAAATCTGACAAGATTAAAACTGGCTAGGCATCTATATCGCCAAGAGTTATTAGATTCAAAGTTATAATACTATGGTTAGAATTGTGACCTCTTGATTGTTGAAATACTTCTGTGAGGGGAAAATTATTATTATATATATTAGTTTCAAAACAAAAATTATTTGCTTCCATCGACCTAATTATCACTTGATTTTGTCACTCTTCAATTTTATGTCGAAGTCTATTCATTTCGAAATCAAACTTGAATATCACATAGCTTTCTAATTAGATCTGATCACGACTAAGAGAGATTTAATTAGGTAATGTCATATAGTCTCGTTTTCTCGCCATAGATGAAATTTTTCATAATTCTTACTTCGGTTTTGGTATTTTTATTTGCATACCGTTTTGAATTGCTAGTCCTTATCTAACGTTTTTTTTTTCTATTTCATTTGCATACTGTTTTGAATTGCTAGTCCTTATCTAACCTTTTTTTTTCTATGCTTTCTCTTGAGCCGAGGGTCTTTCGGAAGCAATCTCCTTACCTTGATAAGGTCTGTGTACACTTTAACCTCTCCAGACATCACATAGTGGGATTTCACTAGGTATGTTGTTGTTGTAGTACCTTACCCGATTAACTTACAAATATTATAGCATAATGTACGACATTTGTAGCATGAGACTAGTATGCAAATGTCTCATCTTAATTTCCCCACAAACCCTACCACCCTTATCTCGAAAAACAATTGGTTGATCAATAATCTCCAATTATAACTAAAGAACATATTTAATCAATCTCCCTCAAAACTATCCACTTCATTGTGGACCCTATTTTTTCGTTATGTCCGGAGTTAATTATGGAAATGCTATGATTAAAAATCTATTCATGCAGTCAAAATCCTTCATTCTTTTTCATTTTCTTAGATTTTTTTTCTTGTTCATGATTTTAACAGGTTTGGTTTGTTCAATGTGATTTAACAAATAACTGAAATCTTTTTTTCACCAACCAAGTTGACTTTATTGTGGACTAGTAATAAAGGAAGATTCATGTATCTTCTTTTCCGGAAGTTACTTTTGAGTTTTTTAAAAATAGGAAGGAAATAAAAGAAGAAAAGAAATGAAGACAACATAATAATAGCAGGAAAATGAAGAAAGTAAATTGCAAAGGGTTCTTTTTCCATGTTGTGCAAACAAAATTAAATATATAATGGGAAATCTTTTTTTTTTCTTTTAACTAGATTTATGTACACTTTACAAGAAAATTATATTTTGTAACCTTAATTCTACCTATCATGTTATATATATCACATCAAACATCTCAGTTAATACTCCATTAATTGTTTAAATGAGGATAAATTTGGAAAATAATTTTAAACAAATAGGTTCTTATTTTTAAAATGTCAAATATTTTGGAACAGATGCATGATGCTGAAACGACTAAATTTATGAAAAATATTAAAGATTGTATATAAATAAAATAATATTTAAAAACAGCCTCCAAAAACAAGTTATGGCTGAAGATTTTTTTTTTTTTTTTTTTTGTTGGTGTTTATAAAATGTTAGTGAATTTGCTGACAGCTTCTCATGGAGAAAAAAGTATACCTTTCTTAAAGCATCTCTAAATATCTGAATTCCACTCCTTCTTTTCCTTCTTTTTTACTTTTTCTACTTGTCCATTTCTCCCTGTCTTTTTTGTTTCCCGGTATGACATCCATATTATGGTCCCGATTAATTCAATTTGAGGTGTATAAAGTTCGGGCGTGGCGGTAAAAGTTCAGATATGAATTCGACCATATTCAATATTTTTTGTTCAAACACTATATTTGTGTAACGAAATTCATTAAATGTGTATGTACAAATATTAAATTTAGAATTTAGTTATTAGCACTTAAAGTCGTCAAATTCAGAACTCATAAAGCTGAAATGCACCTTTGGTAAGACCCGAGGGAAGCATTCCTATAAGAACTTTTTCTATACTCAAGGCTCGAGAACATTGACGGATCTAGAGAATATGTATTAAAAGAATATATAAAATATATTGTATGAACTCATAAACTTTAAATCCCGAATTTGCCTATGAACTTAAATTCGAAATCTTTAATTAAAGATGAAAAGATCATATACATCTGGCTACAATCCTCTGTATCTCTTTATTTTCTTTAATTAATTGTCTTGTTTTTTCCATTGTTTGTTTCTTTAAAGCAGACGGGATTTTCAGGAAAAGTCATCTGATTCCTTAGCCAAGTCAGAACTTCACCATTGCCAACCTAGTTTTACAATGTTTTTCTTCTTTTTTTGAAAAACTAATGTTTTTGTTTTCATTTAACTAAATCAAGAATAGAAGTGATAACTTTTGAAGAAGGGGAATAAAGATGACATAAAATTGGAGGGAGTGATTTCCCATTATTAAGTGATTAAGTACTCAATTTTTTTTTTTATAATTATTATCCATTACCCTCTTTAAAATATTTAGTAGTAGTGGTAGTAGTAAAAATCATACTAGTGTTAATGTCAACTTATTAGTACAAGAAAAAGAGTAAAATTTAAGGACATTAATAAGTAGAGGCTTTGGAATCCAGCTCAATTGCACTAACAAGACATCATTCTTAATCAAAACAACTGGACTTAAACAGACACTATTTGTCTTTGTCCCCACTAACAGCTGTTTTCTAATAAGAATCCAATTTTTCCACAACTTCCGCTATTTAAGGTTTTTAATCATTTTTAAATTTATTTTTAACCCCAATTTCCCCTCCCCAAAAACATCTTCCCTTTTTTATTATGACACCTCTTTTATAATAATCAAAAAGGATAACAAGTTAGTAGCACAACTACTTCTGATTTTACAATTTTAGCCCTTAAGATATAAAGCCTCCCATCAATAATTTGCACAAAAAATAATAGAGATAATATAAGGAAAAAAAATATAAACATATCGATTGATTTTTCTAATTTAACTTTTCATGTGTATGTTTTTTTTAGAATTAGTTGCTCTAATATTGGGTTGAACTATGGTATCAAATCAAAATGCAATCTATACACATACATACGTACGTTTAGAGACATAAAAATGCATCTAGACGTTTAAGTTCATGTATGGAATTGAATAAAATACTTATTTGCACCTATTATTTACACTAACCCGAGTTATGTTATTCACAATTCATAGTTAGGTGAATTATCATGTATTAATTTATTGACTCAGTGTAAACATTGACTGCATGTAAGAATTTACCTGAGGAAATAATTATTATTTGCAAATTACACTATATGATCGTTGCAATTGGTTAAATTTTGTATACATAAAGTTAAAACAGAAAATTTTATGAAAAACAAAGAATAGAGACGTGCAAGTTGCTTTTTTGAATAAGTAGACACACATTCCGCAATTGGTGCAGAATTTAGGCGTAAAAGACAATTTTCAAGAACTGCCAAATAATATAAAGAGGAAATTAAATAAAATATAACAAATTTGTCTTCAATGAATTAGTGATAAAAATTAGAATGGTAAGAAAGTGTGTGAAAAAAAAAGTACATATCCATCTATCATCACCTTCCCAACACACTTTCTTACCAAATGCTACTGCAAAATATTTTACAAAGTGCAAATCTTGGTAGAGTTTCCTAATTGCCTCTCCAATTTTTGTAAAATTCCATAAAGGAAAGACAAAAGATAGTAATAATAATAACGATAATCAGAATCAGCAAAATCAATAACTAAATAGATCAAGAATTTGGAAGAGAAAAAGATATCTTTCTTTTTCTTCTACTTCTTGAATTGAAATTTGCTCTGAATAGGTTTGAATCGCGAATTTTCTCTCTATGTACAGAAGCCTCTCTCATTTGGGGGCCTCAAATGAATACATCAATTTTTTAGTGGGCTTTTTTGGTCATAGTTCAACTTTCATTTGAGAATTAGGAATGTTACCTGCATTAAATAAGGAAAAATTAGCATTTTGTCTCTCTAAAACTCTTTGTATAGACATTTCATAAGTATGCTTTTCTAAGCGAGTTTAACTTTTATATACTGAAAGTATAAAATAACATTTATATAATCAAGTCACCTAAAGAAATAACTAGAGGTAACCATCCAAAAATAGGAAGATTAGTAACTTGCAAAATAAGACAGGTTACGTGCTACAATAGGTAAAAATAAATTGTTTTTATAATGTCATGATGTATATAATTTAAATCCTTTCCAAAATAACCAACTTTATGCAAAGGGACAAGTTTACTAACCAGGAAAACTCTGGTGTTGATTCTGGCCAAATCCCATTTGAACAACACTGTTGAGATCATCCTCAAAAAATGTTGGAACCTAAAAAAACAAACCACATTTGTTAAGCAAATTATTAGAGAATGTAAAGGTTCATTTAGAATCTTACAATTCTTAATTACTTTATTTTCTGCTTGGATCCTCTAAAAACGTCGCTACAGTCGTGTCGGATCCTCCGAAAATACATAACATTTGGAGGGTCCGACAACATTTTTGGAGGACCCGAGCAACACAAATAAATTTATTACCTGAGGCGTAGGTTCAACGAAACCATCCAGAGGAGGCAATTGCATGCTTGAATTTCTGACCAAATTATGATTCAATGAGTTAATTGGGAACGGAATCTCTGTTCCTTTATGAAAGTTTTGGCCTGGCTGAGATTGAAATCCATAAGGAAATGCTTGTGTTGAAGTTTCTGTTGGATACATGTTATGTGCCAATGATCCCCTAGATTGAAACATCTGAAAAAATTGGCAAAAAAAAAAAAGTTCATAAATTAAAAATTCTCTCTTTTTTTCTTATTTACTGATAAAGTAGTACTTAAGAGGTAAAGCTTGCTCGGACTCTTCAAAAATGTTGTCGGGTGCGGGTTAGATTCTCCAAAAGAAATACCATTTTTTTAGAGGATTCGACACGGGTGCGACAACATTTTTGGAGAATCCGAGCAACATAATGGTTGAGAGTTTAGTTGACTTACATCCTTGGAAAGAAGAGCTTCCATGTTAAAGTCCATTCTTGGATTCACAGTAGCTAATTTCATTGAAAGGAACTACAAATGACATTAAACAAGTATAAGAATTAAGTAAAATCTTGCTTAAATTTTACTATTCTAATTCGAGTTTTCATAAGACTAGTAAAAAAAACAAAGAAAAATTACCTCAACTTGGCGTTGAAGTGATTGTACATAGTTAATAATCTCATCAAGCATCACAGCTTTTCCAGTCACCTATAGTACAAATTTATATTTCCCATATCAAAATTCTGAATTTGCTAGCAGATCAAGAAAAAAAAAATCCAAAAAAAAAAAACCTTATTGCAGCCTGGTACAAGATCTTGTAAAAGCTTCATTCTTTCACTGATTTTCTCCCTTCTCACCTGTCAAATTGAAAATAAGGATTTGTTAGTGAAAAAAAGAAAATCATGAAATTGGAGGAATTTGAATATATGTTGCTTGATTCTTCCAAAAATGTTATCGCGCCCGTATCGAACCCTCAAAAACCATGTAATTTTTTAAGGATCTAACACAGAAACGCAACATTTTTTGAGGAATTTGAATATATGTTGCCTGATTCCTCGAAAAATGTTGCCATGCCCGTACCAAATCCTCAAAAAATGCATATCTTTTTAAGGTTCCAACACGCAAAAGGCGACATTTTTGGAGGAATTTGAATATATGCTGCTCGATTCTTCGACAAATGTTGTCAAGCCCTATCAAATCCTCAAAAAACGCGTAATTTTTGGAGGATCCGACATACAAAATGATGACATTTTTATAGGATCCGAGTAACACGGAAGTGGAATTGGAATTGTTACATACTCTTTCAGCTAGACTATGTGCATCTGTGGCCTGTCCCCTTCTAGCTCTCACATGAATATAGTCCTTCGGTGGCTCTGCAAGCTTTTGGTTATCTTTATTTTCTTCTGTAGCAGCTTTTTCCTCTTCTTTTGCTTTATTATCATTTTCCTCAGACTTGCTTCTTTTGGCAGTGGATTCTTTCTCCTGCAAAAAGTACATAAAATGAAGGGGAAAAAAAATTAGTACTACAAATTTCCCAATTATGGTTTAGTTAGTTAGAATTCAAAGATACAGAACAAAAAAAAAATGTACATTACATTAGCATTCTTAGCTGATTTTCCCTTGGAAATTGATTTCCTTTTTCTTGAATTTGTATCATTTTGACCAATTAAGCCCATTTCTCCACCTGGGATTTGCTCAGAAACTGATGAATTTTCCCTTGAATCTCCCAATTGAGCTAAATAATTCACATCTTTGAATTCTTGAATCTTGATGGATTGGTTGCTTGACACTCTTGAAAGTTGTCCACTTTCCAAATTTGTTGCTAATTGTCTGTTTTGATGCAACAATAATTCAGATTCATTGAAACTCTTGAAAGTTTTGTTAGCAAAGCAAGAAAATCTTGCTGCCCTTTCAACAAATCCAGGATCAGAAGTGAATTGTGTTGGTGGCAAATTACCTCTCGTAGAAAGATTTAATTTTGGTGGAGAATTCAAAGGGGTACTATAACAAGAATTGTTAGTACTATTATTATTATTGGTCATGTTATGAGAATTTGGTGACATTTCTCTTGAATTACAAATGCTACCTAGCCTACCAATTAATTCCCTTAACACAAAATTGTCACCACCACCACTACTATTATTATTATGAACTGTAACAGGAGATGACACCATTGAACTTAATGCAGACTCAAATGGATCAGAGTTATTATTATCCAAATTGGGATTAAAGAAGCAATTTTGAAGTTGTTCATAACTACTACCCATTGTAGTGTTATCATCATTCATGAACAAATTTCTCTTCTCCATTGAAAAAAAAAAAGAAAAGAAAAGAACCCCAAAAGGCTAAAATTCAAGAACCAATCAAGAAAACAAAAGGGTAGGACTCTTCTTGGAAAAAAAATGGACACTATTTGGAGTACTACTAAATTTAGAAGAAAAAAAGACTAGGTGATTGTGATAATGACTTAGCTATTTGAATTCACTTAAAATGAACTAGGAAAGTGTGAGAAAAACAGAGAGAATTGTAAAGGAAATGAGGAAAGTGAGACAGAAAAATATAGGAGGAAAGTGAAGAGGAAGCAAAGAGGAAAGATAAAGAAAACGGACATGTCTGTTTGACCTTTTGCTAAATAGCTGGTGGGGTGGGGTGGGGTGGGGTGGGGGTAGTGGGGTATGGGGGAACCCGGGGGTGGTTGCCGGGCCTTAAACGTCAAACTAGCTGATGTTTCTTTTGTTATGGAAATTAATGAAAAAACTATAGATATATAGTATTTCAAAATGTCCAAATTTAACTATGTAGTACTAGTATGTACCTCAATTTGTTAAGTACTATATTTGTTATACTTTTCGTTCATACTTTTATTGTTAGCAATTTTTTGTTGTTGTCTTATTATAGATTAGCTTCAGCATAAAGTAGGTGATTTTCACGTGTCTAAATTCTACTAGAAAAATGAAGTTAAGTTGAATAACGTTATTTGGAAGTTGAAATTGTGTTTGGACATGTATTTAACTTGAAAAAGTATTAAAATTTTGTGATGGAATTGAAAAACTCAATTTCAAGTTGGAGTGGAAAAAAATCAACTATAATGTATAAACCAACAGTTAATCGAGAAATTAAATTGAAGTAAAGCAAATTTCTCCCGTTTTTCTCCCGTTCAAATTGGACTTAAATTTACCCTTTACTCATAGTTATAGTCTTAGAATTACTCTTATGTTAGAACTCTGTTAGGAGTGAAGTGCAAAATCAAGACTTTTTCCTAATAATGGTGGATAATATTCGACCAAAAATTTAACGGAAAATAAAGTTTCTTAATTTCGAATTGCACAAGGACAAAATCAAATTTTCTCCTTCCAAAAATAATAATGATTGCATTCATTTTCTTGCTCTTTGCAACTTATTTCATTCTTTGTTCTGTTTAGAGGAAATAGATAGGAAAGCCTTTGCGTTTGTGGCATTTTTTCCAATTCCAGTTCCTTCTTCTTTTATTTTTATTTAAATATTTAAATATAAATAAAATATTCTTCTCTCTTTGTGTTCTGTCTTCACTATGTATTTATTGAATCCTTTTAATTTTGAACCACTCATAGAGATGTCACATTATTAATAGAGTTGATCTAAGGTTTCTTTATTGTGAGATAATGTATTTACGTATTCGTGAGAGTTATTTCCGCTAGCATGACGATACATTTGCAAAACTTTTTGTTGATTCTTAAAAATAACAAAAAGATTGGTTTTCTGTCAAATATTTTAATACTCAAACATGTAAAGCATTTTTGCTAATAAAAGATATGGAAGAATTTAAATTCAACACAAGGGTCACTTGTAACTCATAATTTCTATTTAATAATTTATATTCAAATTTGAGAAGTTATCTTTTCTCCCTTACCGATTTACAGGTTTTTTTTTTAGATTATCATTTAAATTTATCTTTATTTTAAAAGTTGTACAGATATTGACAATATTAGATTGTCGTCTAACGTCTACTAAATTTTAGATCACGGTCTAACATAATTTCATAAAAAATTTAGTTTGCTCAAAAGGGATGTTTAGACCGTGGTCTAAAAGGTTAAGTTGCAAGAGAAATAATAAAAGGATCATTTAGTACATAGTTGTCCCAAAAAGATAACTAATAAAAATTTATGTATAGTTTAATCCTTTTCGAAAGGAAAAAAACTTCTGCCAACAATTTTATTTTAGAATCATTTGATTTCTTATGTAGTAGCTTTTCTCTAATTTAATTAAAATTGGACAGTGGGTTGGAAGTGATTAACTTTGCTTATATTGGTTACAACTCTGTTGCACTGGCATTGTTTTGTCATATGGTGGATAGAATCAATGATTAATGGCCAGTAAATAAAGGTTAAAGAAAAGAATTATTTACCCCTTGATTTTTAATTAGAGAAATGTTTTTAAAAACTTAAAGGAGAGACAAAAAGATATAATTAAATGAGAGACAGAGAGAGTTGTTTGTGTTTAATTTTAAATAATTATGTGTAACGTGGAGAAAGTGCAAAGTACAAATAAATAGAGCACCTTTTCATTTACTTTACAGCATTTTGGTGGTTCTTCACTTCTCACTTTGTGGCCTTTATTTTCCTTAAAGAATTTTTATACATAAAAAGTCTTGGTTGGCCTACGTTTTATATATATATATATATATATTTTTTTTTATTTTTTTTTGGTGAAAGAGTGATGAGGAAAAAGATCTAAAGGGTCTCTCTGGACCCACAATAAAAATATTTAAAAGGGGAAAACTATTTTTTAAAATTATTTGTAAAGATTCATAGAACTTGGTAGTAGAATTGGGTTACTTCCTAGCAAAGTAATTAATAGCATACTACTAAAATTAGAGTATATAATAGATGAAGGTTACAAAAAAAAAAAAAAAAAAGGATCTTATTTCGTCATGTTGATGAATCAAACGTGTACCATGTGCAGTGAATGTTGTACACTTAGTTGATTTGCTAACCCAAACAATGACTGTTTTTTTTTTTTTTTTCACCCTTTTAGAATTGATGGAAAACTGAAGAATAAGTAATACAAGAATGACAGTTAACCGTCTCAATTTCTATTGCTAATTAGTCAGCTACGTTACAAAATAAAAGTATCACTCTTCATATTACTCCATTTCGATCCATTGCATTCTAATATACAATATTTAGGTTCTTTAAAAATCTCCACTATTTTTACTGATATACAATTCCTTGACAAGATTAAAAATTCTAACAACGACTTAATGTAAACATACCACCACAGTGAATACTTAATCTTAACTAGTTGATATCGGCTATAAAGAGTTTTTTACTTACATTATAGTCTTCTATTCGTAACATAACACCATATTACATTTCATCACCATTTTTCTATTCTTAAATTGATTTATTACCTGCTCTTGAGAAGAAGAAGGAAAAGAAGCTTTTAGCTCATGGATGAAAGTTTATAAAAATTAATAATTGAAAATATTTGTACCATGATTTATGCTTTCTGGCTGCACTTAATCTAATTATAGTGACAGAGAGTGGTTGATCCAACTATTATTCAAATCATAAAGTAAATAAAGTGAATAAAGGCATCTTCTAAAGCTTCTCTAGGAATACCTGACTACTATATTTTATTAGGATTAAGTGAAAGTAGCAAGTAAGTCAATAACACAAGATAAATTTAAATGTAATTAGTTGTATTTGGTTGAAATAAATGACTAAATTACTAAGGGGAAGAAGAGGACAATGGTGTAAAATAACAGAATAGAAGACAAAACACATAGTTATTCCCTCTGTTCTTTTGCTTCTTTTACGTAAATTAATTATTGCCATGTTATGTACAAACTTATAGTAGTAAATTTTTTAATCTTTAATTTCAACTTGTACAGAGAAATGATTGAATGTTCGATTTATCATTTTTTTTTTTTGTACTTGTTTTCATCGTGGGAAATGAGAGAAAGATAAAACAATGCCTCCTCCTTTCTAGTTTATTCACCATAATAAAATGAGTAACAAAGGAGTTTCTATAATCGTGGGTTTAGATTAGAGATCAGTGTTAAACTCGGTACTTATTTGCTCTAATTATGAATGAATTAATAATAATATGATACAAATTGAGGTTGCTTGTATGACTGTGGGTATGCTATTTTGCTGACTATATTGTATTAATTGTTGGAAACAACGAGGGTGTCATCCAAATCCTTGAAGCATGGAAAAACACTCCATAGAGTAATGATTTAAGGTTAAGTAGAAATAAGACCGAGTATATGCACTACCAGTTTGGTCAACATAAAAAGAGAGAAATTAGATGGAATTGCAGTGCCTAAAAGCGTAAAATTCAGATATTTAAACTTGTTGATTTACGGGAATGAAATATTAGATGAAAATATCACATATATTATATATAAAAATCAAAATCAAACGGTTGAAAGAAGTGCAACAGGGATGTTATGTGATAGAAGGATGTTTCTCAAATTAAGGTGAAAGATAAATTCTATAGAGGGGTTATAAGACCTTCAATACTATATGAGGGTAAATATTGAGTCGCTAAAGTTCAACACATTCACAAGATTAATGTTGCAGATATGCAAATATTTAGATAAATATGTGGTTATATAAGATTAGAAATGATTACGCTCGCGAAAAGGTCAAATAGAACGTAATTAAGACTTATTTTACGTAATTAAGACTTATTTTTCCTTTCTCCTATTCTTCTTAATAGTAGTAACTTTAGAGTAAAAAATTACTCGTACATGATATTTATATTATATCAATGCGGGTAAGTATTTTATATATCTAAAGTATGCAATACTTGGTAATATTCTTTTTCCTCTCTAGTGTTCTTGGAAAAAGTTCATTTAATTCTATTTTTGGAGTAGGTAGTTGAAGAAGGTTGTAGGCTTCGATGGGCTAGAAAACCTATAAAGATCATGTACTTATTATGAGTATATTTTTGTGTTTCATTAAATACTCAATTTCCCATAACGTCTAGCAGTGTGGAAGCTCGATTACCAAGTTGAAGAACAAATGTTTTTGGTTAGAGCGCAAGAGAAAAATATAAAAGAACTAGAGGTGGTTTGTCTTGATACATAGAGGCTTGTTATTTTAATATTTTGCTAGTAAATGAAAGAAATGAGTAAAATAATTCATAGTTATTCGTATACATATTTTTATTTTTAAATAATTTCATCCCTGCATTTCATATTCTATCGCGCACAAAATAAAATATATGTTCCACCATAATTTAATGTGGCTAATATTTAGTAACTTCAACCAAATATTATATTATCTTATGTGAAATTTTATGCTTAAATTATTCTTCATATATTTCTATCAAACATTATATTATCTTATGCGAAATTTTTATGCTGGAAGAAATTCTTTCTTACACTCAAATCAAACGCCCCGTTAGTTATTAGAATCTTAATTTTGGTATAATTGATATCCTGCAAACACATTAACCTTTTAGCTAATCGTGTCGGTTTGGTCTATCCATTAGGAAATTTCACAAAATTGAATTAGACTTCTTGACTTAAAACGACGAGTAATAACAATAGTACTAACGTTAACTTTTTTTTTTCCAGCCTAAAAGACGAGTACTCACGTGATTTAATAATTAAAATTTCTTTTAATTCATGGAAATTTATTACTGGAAAATGGAAACTCGTGCACGGTGTAACAAAAAAATACTAAAGCATAAACTGTGAGTAGTAGCCCATTGAAATTGTAATTCTATTGGTGGATACAATAATTTATCTTTTTCTATCTTTTGTTTTTCTTCCTTTAAGGTAGTTCTGCCAACTTCTGGATTGACCACGTGCTGTAAATTTTTGGTCTTTCAGTGGATATGAAATTTAGGGCAATTCCCATAACGAAGACCACGTCCTCTCAGTTACAGTTTCAGTAGAATCTGTAGTTCTCAGTACTACGTATTAAGTATTAACAATGAAAGGGGTAGATGCGTTCCCTCTAGGACATTCAATAAAATTGAAACTATATACGGAAGATTAGCACCATCTACACTAAATGCAGGTGCAACTTTATATCTACACTAAATGCAGGTTCAACTTTATGAATTGAACTAGTCTTAGGCGAAGAATCTCACCCTGATGTTGGATATTCAATTTGGCCTACAAAATCCAGCTTCGTGACGGGAAGTTCCACCTTGGAGTCAAAACACTATCTTTCAAAGACGACTCTATTTCCAAGGCTCGACTATAAGACCCAGTTGGTTAAAAATGTAGGAGGGATATATACTTACACCATATCACAAATTTTAGTGGCCGGTGAATTCGTCTTTGTCGGGCTAAGAATAAACGCACAAATTAAATAAACACTAACTTAAAAACATGATTTTTTGACGGAATTTGACGAAAATTGGCTCATCAGAGATATTTCCGAATTCCGATAGACTTCCTTTACAACAATAACAACAACAACAAGCCCAGTATAATCCCACCATGTGAGGTCTGGAGAGGGTAGAGTGTACGCAGACCTAACCCCCACCTTAAAAAGTAGGGCGGCTGTTTCCGAAAGATCCGATAGACTTCCTTTAAAAATCTCATATTTTCGATGACGATCCGATAAGAACGTTTGTGGAAATTCGAAAGCTAATTGGTGATTTTTCTTTTATTTTCAAAGAGGAAATTGTGAATGCATGCATGCATGGATTTGCATGGGAGTTGAAAGAAGTAGAAATAAAGATCACATAATTAATACTAACAGTCAAAGATCTAACAAACACTGTACGTCCATCATCACTTGCATAGGTTTGATTTGTTGTAACTTGTAAGGACACAAATCTGACTTTTTGCTGACCAAAACTAACTTTTCTTCTAACAAGCCACCGCCCCTTCTCTTTTCCAGCCAACACATCTCTCATCTTACACGTTAATCATTTTTCTTCATACCTATTTAATAAATGCAGGTGTGGACTATATATTAATTCAATTAAATGCATACATTCTGTACATATGAATATATACGTAGCGATAGAGGAGGCTGACTTTCTAGATAAGAGGTGTGTGAGTTGTTTACATACAGAAATATATGAAGGGACATATATATGGTTCACAAAGTCATTCTTGTTTAGGTAGTTTCTCAAAAGTGACAAACATGCATCTTTAAATTTTGTGCGTTGATGGTATACATAAAGAACTTTTATGCAGTATACGTAATTGTAAAATAATACAATAAAAATGGTTATTAACTTGCTATTAGCAGTTAACTACAACGTATTGTAAAAAATCTTTAACTAGTGTCATTATGGAATCAAGAATTAATTTGAGTAAGGAGATCCCAGAATATATATATATATATATATATATATATATATTATACCTTTTTGCACAGTTTAATTTTTCAATGAAGAAAATTCAATTAAACCCCTTTACAGAAGTGCCACATCGCTGATTTGTGTATATAACTAACTCTAGGTTTAGGTAGAGGAGAGGGGTCAGAAGGGATGTACTCAAAATGTCATGCAACAGATTAGAAGCTCGATCTAAATTTGAAACCTTTTAGCAATAATATATAAACAGGTGATGGAAGCCTAACCCTACAGCCGAGTAGGTCCTATTTTCCCTAAAAGAGGAAAAAATGATTACATACTCCTCTTCAATTTAACTGTTTTATTTTAGTTTCTTTTTAGTTTGTTTTTCAAGGAAAACACCACTTTCCATATTTGGTAGTTTTCTAATTCCAAAATTTTAAATGATCTGTTTAAGACAACAACATTCAGATAGTATTTTGATATGTATTTTGCACATCGTTAGATTAAAATTACGAATTTAAGTTATATACATTATTGAGACACTTAAATTCAAAAGTATTCCATATTTTTCAAAATTTCATGCCTCATCAACTAAGATATTTAAATTGATATTTAAATTAAAACTAAGGTAGTAATATCTAAGCGCCCTTTCAAATGCTTAGGCTTCAATGTTGTTTTTCAATGAGTAATTAATCTTCGGTTAAAGTCCAAATATGCCCCTAACCTTTGCGAAATTGTACACATTTGCCCGTCGTTAAAAGGTTGGTGCAAAGATGCCCCTAACGTTTTTTTTTTGCCATACGTGCCCTTGAGTTAACGGAAAATATTGGACGGCATATTTGTTCAGTTTCGCAAACAGTAGGGGCATATTTGAGCCTTTGAAATTCCTGAATATTATGGCACAAATAGTTCTCAGATTTTTTTTGTAGTGCACTTTATGCTAGCCAATGATTTATTGCAACTGCATTTTGAAACTTCACACTTACCGTACAACCCCTCACTTTTCTCTCTTATTCTTTCACTTGTTTATGAAATGTCGGAAGCTTCGACTTCTTCAAATGGCTGCGGAAGGGTTTGTGGATGTGGAGTTGTGGAAGGGTTTGTGGACGTGGAGTTAGTGCACTCCATCTCACTTATGGACTTCAAATAATTCTACTAAATTTCGGTCATGCGTGAAATTCACGAAAGGGCCAAACCGCATTGAATGTTATGTAAGAAACCGTATAAATGCTTAAAATGTGATACTCTTTCTATTATTATTATCAAAATTTTGAGCGCTGCGAGAGAAATTTTTTCATGTGTCATAAGCCTAATGTAAGTTATCTCCTTTTTTATGTTTATGTTTTATTGCGGTAATTGTTGCATCCATTATTGTGTAGATATTGGGACTGAGAAGACAAAAAAATATCCATAAAGAACTATCCAGATCATCAACAAATTGAAAAATAAAAATGGTATTATCATCAGTAAAAAAAAATCTTTTGAAAAGGGGAAATGGTGCTCTTGTTTGTGAAAACGGTCTTTAAAAGATGGTTGTAATTGCATCTTCTCTTTTAGTTGTATACTTTTGATGTAATGCAATGGTGGATGGATTGTAATTACAAATATTTTTTATGTTTTGGAATGCAATGATATTTTGTGTCATAATATTCAAGAATTTCAAAGGCTCAAATATGCCCCTAACGTTTGTGAAACTGAACAAATATGCCCTCCAATATTTTTCGTTAACTCAAGGGCATGTATGGCAAAAAAAAACGTTAGGGGCATCTTTGCACCAACCTTTTAACGACGGACAAATGTGTACAATTTCGCAAAGGTTAGGGGCATATTTGAGCCTTTGCCGATTAATCTTTGAGACGTGGACTTTAAATAAGAGTGGCTTGAAGTACACGACTACAAATATGTGCAAAGTTTTTGTGGATTTGCCAAACTTTTTAGATATATTATCTGCACATTACTTGGGTTATAGGTGACCTATATCTACAATATCACATTTTCACCTTGTCTGAGATCAAAATGATTAGAACCTAAACAATCAGTTCGATTCATGTTATAACCGATCAATCAAAAATATTCATGCTATGTTCTTAGACTTCTCGTGATGATATGATGTGTTGGAAATATTAACAATATTAATCAGTAAAACGAACAAAAGGATATAATCAACTTATCGGATGAACGCTGTGTCATTACACGCCACTGCTTTGAAAGCGATTTCGGACCGACTGTGGTGCAAATCGTTTAGCCCAATCGCTCCCCAAGGTTCCATAACACTTCCAAACACTTGCATTAGTAGCTGGAAGTTTGGAGTTTGCACAACCACAATTGCCTATAAGAAGAAGAAGAAGAAGAAGAAGAAGAAGAAGAAGAAGAAGAAAAGATTTTCACGAAATTATAAGAGTAATTAAGATCATAAAGACAATTGTAATGAAGGCCGTAAAAACAATGTCCATAAGGACAATTCAAAACATTTTCCTTAATTATGAGGGCTACCATTAAGATTCATAAAACATATAATCGATTCTTCTTTTGACCAAAATTAATAGCAGATATTATATAAATTTCAAAGATGTTTCTTATTCTTTATCTGAATATATGTTTTACAATCCCCCACATATCTCAAAAAAATAATAAGAAATAATTTCTGGGCAAAAGAAAGGAAAAAAGTGAAGTACTCTTTAACTAAATGGACATAAGTTGAGACCACCACAACACATAATGTCACGACCCGACTAAGGGCCATGACGGGTACCCGGGGCTAACCACCGAGCACCACTCATTCTATTACTTATCATACTCATTAAGCATACACTCATTAATGCTTGTGCTCATAATCATAGGGAAACCATTTTTCATTTGAAAACATAATAACTTTTATATGCTTAAGCCCTTCGGCTATAAAAATAATAATAATAATAATAATATATATAATAGTAACATCATGAGACCATACTACCCACACATGCGTATCTACGAGCCTCTACTGGAGTACTAGACATATGGACGGGACAGGACCCCGTCGTGCCCAAAATACATATATGTATATATACACAAAAGAATAGACCAAATAGCACCTCCGGAATAATGGAGTGCTCCTGTAAATCTGCTGATAGCTCCTATGGATCTGCACCATCTCCCTGTCTACCTGTGGGCATGAACACAACGTCCAAAGAAAACGGACGTCAGTACGAATATTGTACTAAGTATGTAAGTCATAAACAATAATGATATATCAATGAAATACGGAAACATCGAGTGAAGAGCGATATGTAACTGACTGTCACTTAAAACTGAAATAATGCATGCTAACTTACTTCATAATCATCATCATATCATGTATGCATATATGTATAAACTGCCCGACCATATAGGTATGGTGTGATAATCATTAGCCTGTGTCCAGGCCTCCCGCGTCCGGGGTACCATCTCATGCCGCCCACTAGTGGTGTCTGCCCATGCCATCTAGACATGGTGTATACGCTGCCCGCTTTAGTGGTGTCTGCCCAGCCATGTAGGCGCGGTGTGATATCATCATGTACATCTCATAGACTTATCATATTCTCATCATACTATTATCGTAATGCATGACTGGGGACTTAAGACAACTATACTCTTCCGAGGTGACATAAGGTCGTGAACCCCCGATTCCGTTATGGAGCATTCATAAGCATTCTGTCTCACTTTGAAGGAATTAGCACATAAGGTGAGTGTATACAATGAACAACATCAATGGATCGTAGTTAACATCATACTCGTGGACTCTAGAATCTTTGGACTTAAGCTCATCATCATCATGTTCATAATATCTCTTATTCTTAACTCATATGGCTATTCATGAACATAGACTCTTAGTTTTACGGAATATAAGAAATTCATGAAGAAGGAGGGAAAATCATGCCATAAGATTCATGCCTTAGAAATAAGGGACTAGCCTTACATACCTCTTTCGTTTAGCTATTCTATCGTTTGATCGTTGTTCGCGTTTCTACCTTCAATAGAGTTCATGCTCAAATTAGATCATCGATAACATAAGCGTGTTTGAACTAAAGCTAGAGAAAATTGAGTAGCATCTCCTTTGTTTCTACTACTTTCCCCATATCATATATCAATTCCCAATCATCCATAACAACATTCACAATATTATAAATAACAATCATCATTCATCTACATTATCCACATTTAAAAATTTCACTTCAATTCCTCCATAATCATGGTCATGGTTCACTATTGCATTTTCTCACATATAATACTTACCCCATGTTCTAAATGTCATTTATAGCTTACTTATAATCACCACATATCAGTATTTATGATTCACTCCAAACTACTACTCAAAATGCCACTATTCCCATATTCATAACCCATTTTCTATACCCTTCTACAATCCAAGTGTTTCAACTTTTCAATACCTTAAATAACATGGAAATACCATAAAACTTACCTTAGATAGTGTAGGAATAAGCCTTGAGTTGAAATATTTCTCTTTCACCAAAACCCTAGTTCACTTCCATTGATATTCCTTGGCTTGGATGCACTTTAATGTGTTTCTTACACTTGATTTTTGTGGGTTTGATGAAATTGATCATCAATTTCTCTTGGGTTCTTATATATGAAGTGTGTGGAAGTTTCTAGAGAAGTCTTGAGTTGTGGAGAATGAAAATGAAATGAAAATAATGAACTTGGGTGCTCTTTTTATAAATTAAAAATATGTCCCGACGAAATTATACGGACACTTATACGGTCCGTATAAGTGACCGTGAAATTGCTTCAGCAACCATCCCTTTCTGTGTCAATTTGACGGCACATTATACAGTCCATATAAATTTATACGGTCCGTATAAGTGACCGTGAAATCACCCCATCAACTTCTCACTTCTGTGTTCATTTTACGGCACATTATACGGTCCGTATAATTTTATATGGTCCGTATAATTTTATACGGTCCGTATAAGTGACCATATAATCCCATCAGTGAGGGACTTCAGTGTGATGATTCTGCGGTCCATTATACGGACCATATAATCGGCCGTAGAACCCATCTTTTCTCCGATCTTGTTCTCGTCACTTCATTTGATCTCCAATCCTTATGGAACCTTCTTGATACTTGTTTAACACCTCATTAACAATCTAAGGGACGTTATAATTCTTCTCCAAGGCACTATTAAATCATCATTAACTTGTTACTCGTAAATTCTTTCCGACACACAACATATACCTTGCTTTCCTTAACAACTTTTGTCTCTCACCTCAAATGTCTTTGAAATCTTATTTAAAGTCATCAAACGTTATTTCTTACTTATTAAAACATTGTGTACGTCGTGCCCTTCGTTAGTCTACTTACTGTACGTTAACAAAAAATTTACGGGGTGTAACACATACGATATCCTTAATTTTATGCAAACTCCACGAGACTAACAAAGTGCTTTTATGGTCATGCACACACCTCGGGTCTTTTGAGTGCTCTGGAAAGACGGCCCAAGTCTTTCATAAAAGGCGACCACACATTTACACTCACATATATGATTCCGTTAAGTCTATCTCAAATAGACCACCTTAAGGCTATGGAACCATTAAGAGCAGAATAAGCTCAACCTTCTCATATCAAACGGTGAATCCATTAAGTGCTTCTCAATAGCACCACCACAATGGGTTATGGAAACATTAAGAGTAAAACTCAAGTAAATCCATCAAATGCATGTCAAACACACCCTCACAACGGGCTATGGATTAAGAGTAAAACTCAACCTTACAAAACACTACCACACGTCATAGGGATAGGATATGTAGTGTACATTGACGGCCTATATGGCTTCGTTTGACGACAAACATGTATCCACCATATTACCTCAATCCATAGGCTCTAGCCCTATCCCTCTCGATGTTTCAAGAATTATTCTTTTTACCAAATTTTGGTTAAGGATCCACAAAATTTCTCTCGGACCTTACAAATTCCAAGCTTCAACAACTGCTTGACAACATCATGTCTAACGCAAATATGTCCTTGTTTTTTCATTGTACACACTACTCTTAGCAATTCCAATTGCCTCTTGTGAGCCACAATGTGAAGAACTGGTTTAGCTTGTTCCCCACAATGACACATCTGTCAATATTAGAGCTGAAAATCGTCATTTACAAGTAATAACATGCGAGTTATTTCAAAACTGATATATGCGCTTGTAACACCCTTTTTTTATTTTTTATTAAATCATTCTCAAAAATGCAAATTACATTTTTCATGATGAATATTTTTCTCATTTATTACCCTCACTACTTTGAGAATTTAATAAAAAATTTATACCCATGAAAATATATCACACAATAATGAAGAAATTATAGGTAAAAGATAATTTTACCTTTCTATCTCTTGAGTTTGATAGGTAAAAAAGTGATTTACCTTTTCAACTCATAATAAAGCATGTAGATAACTTCTACCTGCACATCTACTGATTTTCCAGTTCTTCATCACCTTGACATCCACAAAGAGATGTAATATATCTTTCCACTTCTACTCAATGTGTTCTTGAAATTAGCTAAGTCTGAATGCACTAGTTCAACCAATTCTGTTTTTCTACTAGTGACAATCTTAAAAGACCTTTTGTTATGTTTTGCTTCTACACAAACTGAGCACTTAGAAAACTCATCAAAATTCATCGCATGAATTAAATCCGTTTACTAATTTTTTTAATATAAGCAATATTAACAATAGCTTAGCCTTCCACAAAGCAATAGACTCAGTAATATAAGCAGAATTGAAAGCACTTTCATTTTTATGATCTCTTAAAGTCTAGAAAAATTCACAATTTCCAGCTATCAAACATACTATAAAATTGTCATAAAGGTTCACCAACCTTAAGATAATATTTAAATGTAAATATCATTTATTTACATGGTCAAAAAATTGTATAACAACTTTCAAGTGTAGATATGATCCTCCCAATTTAAATAATTTATATCATTTCACAACTTGAAATTAAACTTCACATGATCTTACACACAATATATTTATGTTAAAAAATAATATGATGAGATCGCAAATCATCAAAAAGCATATAATATATGTTAGTCCAACACTTATTATGCATTTTAAGATCATCATAAAATTGATATCTACCCTAATCACTAACATTGCTAATATTTTATAAGAAAAACAAGGGTAGAAGTAAATAAATGAGAGTGGATTTGTAAGAAAATAGAACCCGATTTTTGCCACATTCTTTTCTTTCACTTTGAAATTGTCTCTGTCTTCCCATTGAAATATGACAATTTCCATTCTAAAGAAAATTATTGTTGTCTCGGGTTTGTGTTCATTTCGGACTGACTGTGGTGTAAATCATTTAGCCCGGTCGCTCCCCAAGGTTCCACAGCACTTCCAAACACGTGCACTAGTGGCTGAAAGTTTGGAGTTTGCACAAACACAATCGCCCAGAAGAAGAAGAAGAAGAAGAAGAAGAAGAAGAAGAAGAAGAAGAAGAAGAATAGGAAGAAGAAGAGGAAAAAGAAGAGGAAGAAGACGAGGAAGAAGACGAGGAAGAAGAGGAGGAAGAAGAGGAAGATGAGGAGGAAGAGGACGAAGAGGAAGAAGATGAGGAAGAAGAGGAAGATGAGGAAGAGGAGGAAGATGAGGAAGAAGACACAAACACAATCGCCCATAAGAAGAAGAAGAAGAAGAAGAAGAAGAAGAAGAAGAAGAATAAGAAGAAGAAGAAGAAGGAAGAAGAGGAGGAAGAAGAGGAAGAAGAGGAAGAGGAAGAAGAAGAAGAAGAAGAAGAGGACGAAGAGGAAGAAGAGGATGAAGAGGAGGAAGAAGAGGAAGAAGACACAAACATAATCGCCCATAAGAAGAAGAAGAAGAAGAAGAAGAAGAAGAAGAAGAAGAAGAAGAAGAAGAAGAAGAAGAAGAGGACGAAGAGGAGGAAGAGGAGGAAGAAGAGGAAGAGGAGGAAGAGGAAGAGGAGGAAGATGAAGAGGAGGAAGAAGACACAAACACAATCGCCAAGAAGAAGAAGAAGAAGAAGAAGAAGAAGAAGAAGAAGAAGAAGAAGAAGAAGAAGAAGAAGAAGAAGAAGAAGAAGAGGAGGAGGAGGAGGAGGAAGAGGAAGAAGAAGAGGAGGAGGAGGAGGAGGAGGAGGAGGAGATTTTACTTTATCTTTTTTTGATATGTCCAAATATGATCCCATAAGATCATATATGTAGCAAATTATTTAGCTTTTTCTGAAAATATTTTTCATGAAATTATAAGAGTAATTAAGATCATAAAGACATGCAATTGTAATGAAGCCCATAAAGACAATGTCCATAAAGACAATTCAAAACATTTTCCTTCATTATGAGGACTACCATTAAGATTCATAAAACATATAATCAACTCTTCTTTTGACCAAAATTAATAGCAGATATTATACAAATTTCAAAGATGTTTCTTATTCTTTATTTGAGATATCTATATATAATATAAAGCTAGACATAGATAAGGTGATGTGACACCTTTCTATGGTCATCATTCCTATTTATCTTTTTTCTTTTTTTTTTTGGCCTTTTCCCTATTTTTCCCCCATTTAGGTGCTATGAAAAAAGACTTAAATTCACTCATTGAAGTCTCTCTTTATTATTTTATGTTAAATATGCTTTAAGTTTTTACTCCAAAGATGAATGAAACGTTTTGTTTATCTTTTATCAGACTTTTGTCTTTTACTCCAGTAATTTTTCTTGCTTTTTATTTGCCCATATTCGTCCCCATTAAATTTGTACACCCACGATTATTTTCTCATTAAATCTCATTAGTGAACATCCATAATAACGTAAGTAAATTGCTATGGCTTGACAGCCACAAAAGAAGTATTTAATAGTATTCCAAACACACACCCCTCCCACTTCAAAACAAAGAATTCATCTTTAATAGCAAAGCTAATTAGATTGATAGTGAGTATCACCCTTCATTTTACCTTTCTTTTTCTTTCTATAAATACACAAATACAATCTTTTGATTGAATGTTATTATTCTTCAATTTTAAAAGGAATTATAGAGTTGTGAATTGAGAGGAAAAATTGGTAATGGCTGTTGATACATGTACATATTTGCTTATCATTTTGTTAAGAAACCAGAAGGTATTTTTATTTTATCTTGTCTTCTTATTTCAACGTTTCCATATCACACAAGTTGCAGTTTTTTTTTTTTTATAGAGGTTTTTCATATCACGCAAGTTGCAGTTTTTCTTATAGAGGTTTTCCATATCACACAGTTGCAGTTTTTTTCCAGAGAACTCGATAAATAACGGAATATATACATGTTAATTGATTTGTATTTATTTTTTCATTTTTTTTCAGCCTCATTTTTATTTTGTTTTCCTTTTTAGTTTTTTAAAGTTTTTATTTAAAAACAGAAGTATCAGCAATTCATACTATGAAATAAAATATTAGGAAAAATGCCTTGGAAGAAGAAGAAGAAGAAGAAAAAAAAAGTAGGTTACGCCTTAGGTTTACAATATTCCGGGATTTCATTACCATTTGTTTTCTTTCTATTACTTTTTTATTATTATTTTCTATTATTTCTATACACTTATTTAAATTGGTCTTTTTTTTTTAACATGCAATATTTTTCGCTTCTGCTTTTATCAAAGAAATAGGATGCCCAAAAAATCATGAAAAGTTACTTGATTTGTAAAATTGATTTTGTTTTGTAAAAATTATGTGTGATTTTAATAACAAATCACATATTTTTTTCTCACGACTGCATGAAGTGCAGGCAAGTGCATTAGTTAATAATATAAGTATATATGTTTTACATGATGTTGTCCGTGATATATGTGTATTTAAGAAAGAAAAAAAACGATCAATCACTAAAATTGATACACTTTATAATCAAAGACGAGTGCATCTCATGCCTTAAAATCTACGTACAGTTCCAATATCTATAAATGTGTTAACTGACTTAACTCTCCGTTTGGGAGTTTGCTTATATAGCCGGTTCAAGTTCAGATAAAGGAAATAGGCAGCCAAGAAAATAAGTTACGATAAGCTTGCGGCTAGCATAAAACAAGCTAATTTATAATAAATTATCACAATAGATATTGTTGAGATGAATTAAAATGGAGAAACATGATCATGTTTATATCGCCGATCCAACTTATTTGGGATTTAGGCGTAATTGTAATCAGTGGCGGAGCCGCATAGAGCCGAGGGGGGTTCATCCGAACCCCCTCGGTGGAAAAAAAACACTGTTTTTACAAGGTTAAAATTATTTTTTATGTATATATAGTAGATGTTGAATCCCCTTAATTAGACTTCTTCGTATGTTTACTTTTTTATATTTTGAACCCCTCGGCGGAAATCCTGGCTCCGCCACTAATTGTAATATCTATATGTTGATAATTAGTTCGAGATAAGATACATATTTATGTGTGCCTTTGATCTAATTCTTCTCTTACTTAGAACCTTTCAAAGTAATGTTTCGTCTTAAATGATGATGTTTTGTGCATCTTAAGGGACGTGTAAAGAAAAAACATGATATGTAAAATGGATCGAGGAAGTATTGTTTCTTAAAGAATATTGTACAAAGTCGAAACTAGACAAGTAAAAATGAAGGGAATAAGTAGTTTGCTTTGATTTGTGCCATTGTTATATTGATCTGTGACATTGTTATACGAGCTAATGTCAATATTAATTTATCTATTACTTAATTTAGAACATGCTAATTAGCTTGACTTATAGGAAACTACCTGTGTACCTTCACAATCCTCTCCAGACTCCACCTGTGGATTACACTGAGTATTATTGCTAATTAACTTGACTTAGTGTGAGAATTATTGTAAGTTTATTATTGCAGAAAAATTAGAAATTAAAAATATGAGACCAAAATAAAGCAAATACCATATGTTTTTCTTTTTATTATTCATCTAAAAGTTATTAAAATGTGGGTTAAAGTGAGACAGAGGATTTATAAGCTGAAGATTTATACTGAAAATCATAGCTAATATATGCCTCTATTTGAGTGTTATTTCATAGCTAATTAGAACCTGCCTTCTTTGTTGATGGTGAATTGAACCCAAAATAGCAATTTTTTTACATTGCTACTCCCTCCACCTCAAATTATTTGTCGTGATTATTAAAAATAGTTATCTCAAATTATTTGTCGTTTTATAAGTTCAAGACATGATTAATTACTTTTCCCCCATTTTTACTCTTAATAAAAATTGTCATTAATTGAGATGACACATAATAGAGTAAACTGTTAATGGACATAATAAGGGTTTAAAGTTAGTCAAATATCCCTTCTAATTAATATTTCTTAAGGGGGGTGTAAAATAAAAAAGCGACAGATAATTTGAGACGAACGGAGTAAATGATAACAATATTAACATTGTTCTAACTTCTGGGATGAATCTTCTTTTTCCCCTCATTTTTACTGTCTGAGATACATCAATCAAAAAAAGAATCATCAAAAAGAACCAAAATTATATTCATCACCCTCGATAATTGTGATGGAGTTGTAAGTAATCCTCTATCTTTAATTGGATGTCTAGGTTCGACTCTTAAGTATGAAATTGCTTTTGATACGGAGTGTTTTAGCCTTAATGTGAGAATTTCCGATATTAGATGGGAAATTAAAAAAAAAGATATTATATATTCATCACGAAGTATATCTGCATTGAATAGTTGTGTGTATATTTGCCTATACTTATTTTAAAATATTCCTTTAAAAAGTACGTACTTCTCTTATTTTGGTTTCTTGACAATAAAAGTTGATCACACAACTTAGAAATTACATTTCAAGCATAGCAAACTATTATTTCATTTCACACACAACACAATTTTGTTCTTTTAATTGACTAGCCATTGTTGACTATATATCTAGTCTAATAAACATTACCCACTCTTGTTCCATACAACTTGCATTAATTTGATTTCAGTTTCAAACTTCAAAGTTCCTCTATGTCGGCAAAGAACAAAATTTATTAGCCCCGAACTTTAAAAAAAAATTACAAAAAAAATTTAAGGATTAAAAAACCCAATGTAAATAAAATAATAACATTATAAAGGATAAAATGAAGGCTCAATAAATACTCGAACAACTCTTTGATCCTAACGTGACATTCAATCATTAAACACATATGTATAGTTTTGCAGCTTCCTTTGACCAAATAAATATGTTATGTATCCTTTGTCTAGGAACAAGTGTTGCTTTCTTATTGGTACTAGGCACAACAATCGAGGCAAAACTTTGTTTATTAAGCTTTAAAAATGGTTTAATTTACTGACACTGCAGGTTTTCTTAATTAGAAGAGACCGTTTCGTTTCCTTATTATACTAGTTGATGATTTTCTTTTTTGTTTTTCACCGGCGAGTAACCGATTTGGACCCGATTAATTTAAAGTCAGAAGTTTCACTTGGTAAGATTGACTCTACCTACTAAAAGCGATTCATTTTCATGACTCGAACCAAAATTTTTATTAATTACTGTCCGACCACAATCTTTTATGATATTCAAAGTCTAGTACAAAGGCGACTTCATGGAATTGAACTGAGACCTCGGTTAATGAGGAGGGTTACTTATCACTTCCACACCACCTTTGGTGACATTCATTGTCAATTTTTTTACTTTTAAATATAATTGAAGCAATATACCAGATTTTACTCAATCTCATTTATATATTTCACTTACGCAAATCATTTCTAAAGTAATTATCAGTAATGAGTTTTTACTACAACATAAAATTTTGAATTTTCACAGTTAACTTTAAAACATGTGAATTCTATAACCAAGAAGATTATCTAGAAATTCCTCCTTGAACTTGGAAAAAAAACAAACTATTTTTAAAAAAAAAAAAAAAAACTAAAATATAGGAGAAAGGGCAGGGTATAATTTCCAGTAAACATCGAAGAAGTCTCTTCCAATCAAAGCCTAGAAGGAATCATCTGTATATGTCAGGAAGGTTAATGATTAAGGGAAGATAAAATTATTTAAGTGATAATTAAATATTGATCGAACGACAGGGGTGTCAGAAATTATTCGATTTATTATTGCAAAAAGTTTATGTTAGAATAGCAATTTCAATATTTAATGACCGACTTCTTTTGTTTTAATACCAAGAGCGTGATTAATTAAATATATTCGATAACTTCTAACGCAGTAGACTTAATAGAACAGATTTCTTTGGGATTTGGGTAGTACTACAGTAAAAATAAGAAAAGATATTCTCAATGCGTATAAGGAAAACGATTGAGATGATTTAGTAATGTCATATGTCGATTTTCAAACACACCAATATATATGTAAATCATGATATGTGAATAAAAGGAAATGAGGTAGGCCTAAAATTAATCACATAAAAATCGTCTCAAAAGACATAAAATCTCTCAAATTCAGGGCGATTTAGTGTGTGTATACATACATACATACATATTTATATATATATATGAGATATCAATTCGTTGAGATTAAGTTTTAGGCATGCTAAGTACTTACCATCGGTCCAATATTTACAAGATGTCTTTTTGTCGTGTCAAAAACATTTATCTACCAATGGAAAATACAGAACAATTCTACTACTTTTTATTTTTATTTTATATATATGATATTGGATTGAAATGAGTTTAAGTATACGACGTTAGTTGAGAAGTTATATAGAGTACTAGATCCCAATTTGCATCGGATTTAGACGTGTTACCGTTCTTGTTGTTTTACGTGGTATCGATCAAACTCATAATTAAAGGAAGAAACAAAAAGACTCATAATTAAAGCAATAAAATCGAGTTTGAATTACCTGAACAAATTTTGCAACTCTCAACTATGTGACGACTGTCTCTCTATCCGCCTTCAGATAAATTTTATGACGGATTTCTGATGAATTTATTTGTCAAAAATACTAACTTGATCTTCATGTATAAAACTTATCAAAGAGAAAAAAAAAAAAAAAAAAAAAAAAAGGTACGTAAGCATGGATGGGATATTCGTGGAATTTCAAGCAAGTTGACATGAATACATGGAAGAATGTAAGTCTTTTAACATGCAATTCACCAGCTTTTACGTCTGAAAAACAATATTTAATCAAACCTAAAAAGTCATAGATGTATATCAGTCACCTCGTTAGCTAGAAAATTAACTTAATAGAGAAAAAACTAGATTAAAAAATGGATTAAAAGAACAAAGAGCGACAAACAAGGAGTGGGAGAGATATTTTCTTTTTAGTTTCCCATCCAATCTTATACATATATTGGGGCCGCGATTACCATGTTTGCATAATATGTATAAGGTCCATTAAACGGGAGAAACGTTTTCTACTAGGAATTTATTCCGTATTCGAAACTCGAACCCGAAAACTCTAATTAAGGGGAGTAATTCTTTACATCCTACCACAATCCTTCAAGATACGTGTGGGAAAGTTAACTTGAGCCCTAGTGGATTATTTTGTGTTGGTTATGACTTATTACTGTTACTAGTGGGATTCCTCTAGGTTCTCATTTTCTTCTAAGTTGACTTTTAAGCATTTTGACTAATTGATTTTATCCTTCCTCTCTTTTGCTATTGGTTTAGATGTCCCACAGATTTGCTTTTATTATTTTAAATTTCTTGTCGATCAAGGTACTTGTCACCTTTTTTTCATTCGTAAAAGCAGAGGAGCAAAATTTGAAACATCAAAACCTCAAATACATGTCTTAAAAAGAAAGACAAAATTATTTTCCAACTTCTCTTAGTATATATATCAATAAAATACAAAGAAAATTTTGATACCTTTCCCTTCACCTTCCATAGTGTAAAAAATGGGCTTCTCAATGGGTTGGGCCTTTTCAAGTTTATTGGGCTTCTATGTAATTTTGGGCCTTATGATTATAAGTGTATTTGGTTTCACATTAGCAGCTTTACGTGGTCTAAGTATGTAGCTGTTTGCAAAAATATTCATGAAGCTTGAATTTGAGCACCACAAAATGAATAACTTTCACCTTATTACCCCTAAATTTGTAGTGAAGAACAACATACATGGACAATTAAATAGTATAACAAATCCACCTTTTTCCGTTAAAATGGGATGGTCTTTAATTTTTGTCGCCTTTTCGCAATCGAATTTATGTCTAATAGGGCATAATTTAAGGAGTATTATGATACAAAAATATAAACTTATGCCTTATTAATATATTTTTTTTTATTTTGTTACGAGGTACATAAATTAAAGGGCAATTCGCAGAATTGCCCTTCTTTTGGGGTGGTCTTTAAATTTTGCCCCTCATATTTGAAATTTTTAAATTTTGCCCTTCGGCTAAACCTCGTGGTTCCAGGTTCGAACCTCCACACAGTCAAAATTTTTAAAAAAAATCGCAAGGCAGAGTTTAAATTTCGTTGTGCCCCATCGGCATACACTTGTGAAGGAATTACCAAAGTTATGCCGGACCCGGCATACTTATACCTTATGGGCAGACTTGGCATAAGTATGTCGGGTCCGGCATAACTTTGGTAATTCCTTCACAAGTTTATGTCGGGTCCGGCATAAAAGTTTGTCCATTAAAAGTATGCCCTCACCGGCATAAACTTGTTAAGGAATTACCAAACTTATGCCGGACCCGGCATACTTATGCCTTATGGGCAGACTTGGCATAAGTATGCCGAGTCCGGCATAACTTTGTTAATTCCTTCACAAGTTTATGCCGGTGGGGGCATACTTTTAATGGGCAAACTTTTATAGTATACCACATAAGGCGGAATTTTTGCTTAAGGCATAACTAAAAGTTTGTTTTATAAGGCAAAGTCTATACCTTAAGAAAAAGTTCTGCCTTATGGGGCATACTTTTGGTTATGCCTTAATTAAAAGTCTGCCCCATAAGGCATAGTTCCTTTAGGAAAAGTTTTGCCCTATAAGGCATAACTAAACTATGCCTTGAGGAAAAGTTATGCCCCTTCCGGCATAACTTTAGTTTTTCCTTAAGGACTTTATGCCGGATCCGGCATACACTCCCCCAGCCCTGCCTTGCGAAATTATTTTTTTATTTTATGCCTGAGCGGGGGTTCGAACCCAGAACCTCAGATATCCAAGTGAAGGGAAAAATTTAAAAACCACAAATATGAGGGGCAAAATTTAAAGACCACCCCAAAAGAAGGGCAATCCGTGCAAAAAAAATGTAAATTAAAGACCAACACAAAATAAGATCAAAAGTGCAAATCCATTTCTCAGAGGAGAGCAAAGTCCATTGCCATTGAGAGCCCATTTAGTGGGCCGAAAGAGCAGCCCATCCAAGTACAATCTGAACTAAGTAAGGCTGTGCAAAATTGAAGTTTTTGCACGGATTGACCTTCATAACGTACTGGTCTTTAGTTTTTTGTCCTCCATATTTGTTGTCTTTAATTTTTATTATTGTTGTTCATTTAATGAATATATCCAAACTTACTTTGCACGACATAAGTTTTTTAATATTTATCTTCGGAAATTAAACTCTTACATCGCTCGACAACAAGTTTTGTAGGAATTATGTTATGCGCATAAGTTGTGTGGTATTTTTAGAAATTATTGTAGTGTTTGGAAACTGAAATTATGTTTTTTGGGCATATGTGTTTTATCCTTTTTTGTGGCTGTTTTTGTGGAGTTTGATGTGTTTTTGAACATTTTTATGTTGAGTTTTGAAAGTTTTAATCCTATCCGGCATAATTTTGTAGAGTATTATAATAAGAAAATATAAATTTATACCGAGCAAAATCTAAACTTATGTTGCGTGAAAAGTGTTAAAAGGACCAAAATTAAAGACCATCCCCGGGATTTTGTGCGAATGGGGTAATTTGCACGAATGGCCTTATTTGAGGGTAGTCTTTAATTTTTGCACCTCAAATTGCTGGTCTTTAATATTAACCTTCGCCTAAAAACCAATGGGTTTCGAGTTTGAACTCCCGCTCAGTTAAAAAAAAAAAACATTGCAAGCAAAATCTGGATTCGCAAGGTAGAGTGCGAATCCAAACTCTATCTTGCGATTTTATTTGTTTTAACTTTTGATTGAGCAGGGGTTTGAATCCGGAACATCGGGGTATTTTTGGTCACTTTTTTAAGCGAAGGGCAAAATATTTCACACAAATATAATGAGTTTCATTTTAAGCTATATAATTTTTCTATGCTCACTCCCACCATGAAATGTTGAATCAGAGTACAAATAAAAGCAGTACTTACTATTACATTTTGTTTAGAATAGAAAAATAAATGTTATCTCTCATATGCAATTAAAAAGGAAGATGATCCACTTAATTACTAGCTGACTTTAGGTTATGTAGATATCATAAATGTGATTCGATTTAACGTGGCTATAACCGCCCAGATAGCAGTCGTCTCTAAAATCGCCCTTATCACTATCAACAATAAGCAAATCTTCACAGCCATAACAGTCTTCAACGCATCCCGACCATAGTGATTTATGGCGAAACTAACCACGAGACCACAGAATGGGTAAAGTATACCCATATCTGTGGTCACCGGCCTCAATAGCATCAATGACGGCAAAGTCGGCGATAGGAGCGCTCAGAAAAATGAAATAGAGAAATGGATCAGCTTATTAATCATTCCTTTGGTACGTCCAATCGAAAAAACACCACGATGCCAAAGAATGGACCCACTGAATTACATATCTTCACATAGCTAATAACCACTTGACTCTCTATAAGATATAGAACCTAAACCAGTTAATTTTCTCTTTCATTCCCAGAAAAGCATCACGAAGCAAAAGGATGCTGCAGCTGATATGAGCGATTGTGTAAAAACCAAACCAAGCAGTTTTTTCTCTATCATCCATGTTAGAACTATTTGAGAGGGAAGGTTTTCTTTGCTGAAATATTCATAGTTCGAGTGTCTAAATAACATATCCTGGCAACTTTTTGATGATATCTATGTATTAAGCCAATATATATTTTGTCTGCCTATTTTAATTTTGTAATATTAAATTTACCCTATATATTTTGTCTGCCTATTTCCACATAGGTTTTAAATACTTTTTCATTCTAAAATGTATCGCATCAAAATATGTCTATATTTATTATTTCACAAAAGCTAATCTAACATCATACATTATGTCTAAATGTGGATTTGAAATTCCTACTGTCATTCTGGTTATAGATATTAAACCTTTTTTTTAACGAAAAAAAAATATTCCTAAATGTGCATTCTCTAATCTTGAAAAAAGGACACTCTCTCCGTCCCAAAATAGGATCAACATAACAAGTTTTACTTTTTTGCATGAACCAGTAATATACTTGTAAGTAATTTTTCATCAAAGTAGCCTTTGAATTTATCTATTAACAAAATTAATGAGACTTTGAATTTCTTTTCAAATTTGTCTCTCTTTACAAAATTCAATTATAACTTCAATTAGTGCAAAGTAAAAGAAATTACTCGACCCGACCCCCAGCCCGAAAAACCCTTAACCTAGTTAGAATACTAGGTCAGATTATCCATTTTCACCCTCTAAACCGCCCCCCTAAGAGTGAGCTCAGCCTAGCCCAACACAGAAATTGGTAGGAATCACTTTTGGGGAGTTGTGTTGACCTCACCCATCCTCATTATCTCCCACATGCAACTACAAATGAAGATGATTCACTTAATTGTACTAGCTAGATTTCAAACCTGGCTATAACTGCTTAGATAACCGCTGTCTCTAAAATGACTTTTATCACTATCACGATGAAGTAAATCAACACAGTCATAGCAGTCTCCAATACATCCCGCCATAGTGTTTTATGATGAAACTATCCACAAGACCACAAAATGGGTAAAACATACTCATATTTGTGGTCATTGGCCTCAATAGCAGGGGTACTCAGTTTACTCATTCAATGGCTGCAGAGGTTCCATCTCGTGATTTAAATAATCCATCAACTTCTGGTAATCAAGAATTAGCCCCAGATACAGCGAAATGCCAGGCTGTATTAACAGCCTTAAGCAGGGGAAAAGAAATTGTAGTGGGTGTTATCTCTTACCTTACTTCCCACCCCAGAATGGTAGGGTATTCGTTGAAATACACGACAGGTTCGTCCTAGAAGGACCTGCTGCTTTTTAATTGTGAAAACCCAATTTTTTATAAGAAAACTAGAACATAATAACGACTATTTAATTGTGAAAACCTAGTTTTTTTTATAAGAAAATAAAAGGAAAAAACAAGAGTATTGAATTTTTGCAAGTTTCGACTTTAGGAATTCGTTTATAATTCCCCAAAGTTTAATACATCAGAAAGAAAAGAAAAAGAAAGTCGGGTGGGGTAGTTGAAGAGACCTTATCCTTCCACCATAATCTGATAATAAATAGAGTCGTTACTATATTTTCCTGAATTGTACAGCACACAAAAAAAATCACCATAGTTTTTTTTTTTTTTTCAATTTTTGACAGAGTAGGAGTTCGAATTTGAGGAGCAAAAATTAAAGACCAGTGCCTTTGAGGGGCCAGAAAATTTCTGCAGAAAAATTTGCAACAAATCTGGGCAAAGACTGCACAATTTTGTTTCAAAAAATTACGTCTCCAATGAAATTGAAATAGAGAGATTAAAAACACTAATAGCACTAAACCTTAAGTGTTTCCTTATCCCTTTTTAATCAAGAAAAAAAAAGTTTTTCTTTAGTGTCAAAGGATTCTGCCACAAGAATCCTTGATTTTTGCGGCATATTTTCTAATTTGACATTCGGCAATCATATATTGCAAATCCTTCCCACTTTTAATTATTATAATTAAAAGGATTTGTAAGAAAGAATGGGAGAGACGTAAGAAAACTTAAATCTATTGCCGAATTTTACTTTAAGAGATCGAAGCAATGTTTCAAAACTTTTTTTGAAAATCGAAAAATATAGTAATTTTAGATTTAAATTCATCCACAGGTTAAACTACAATATTTTATGGATCATAAATACCTTTATATCACGTCTAATGATCCAAATAGACTGTGCTCTGATACCACTTATTAGAAAACTCTATAAATTCCACACAAGATCGTAAGTAAATCATTAGACAGTGATAAATAAGTTTAGAAGAATAGTAAGGACACTTACCTTGATCCATTATAAGAATCGATAGAAGGAAGTCACAATCTTCGAAGTCTTGTTACCTTCTTCAGGAAACTTCACTTAATGGGACAAAGCAGAAAAGAATCGATAACAGACTTAGAGACCACAATCAATATATAAAAGTGAGTCACCTTTTCGGAATAGACATAACCCTTAGCTTTAAATGTAACCTTTCAGAAGAGGTGTAACACTTCAGTTATGAACTCATAAATTACAATTGAAGAGTTAATTAGGTTTCTATGCATATAAAATCCATACCTTATAACATAAGATTTATATATATATCCCATAAAAATAAGACTTTATAAGATCAGTAAAATAAGTGTCTTCAATTGATAGCACATCTATGTACAATTATATTAAAAATGTGATTCCACTAAATAGAGAATTTCTAACACAAGGGTCTCGAAAACAGCTCTAGCAATAATCATATTGCAACAAAGAAAAGCAGCTTGGTTGCTTGCCAAGACCCAACTTTGTGATGGTTCAAAGAAAAAGCAACCACTAGACCACAGATATGGGTATGACCATACAATGGGTAAAACATACCCAAATCTGTGGTCACGGGCCTCATGAGCATAATGAGACTGAAACTACCCATAAGAGCTAAAAGGCGTATGAACAATAGGTATTTTTCCAATCATATGACTCCTTTGATCTAGTATATAAACTAGACCAATGTTGAGTGGAGGGCCACTAATGTTACAAATAATGGTTGATCCTCGGTCGGCCGGCCCCACCCGCCCTCCGCGCATACCTGGAAAATTGGTCGGCCGAACAGATGTTGGTTCGCTACTCCGTAGCAAGTTGGGCTTGGATTCGTTGGGGCAAGGCTCCTTTATTAAGGTGTTGGACTGGGCCGATTATAAAATTGATCAATTTGACCTTGGCCCACGAGCCCTAACCATTATATGGACCTTAAGCGGGTTGGGTCAGGCTTTTGAAGAAACATGTTTCTTTTGAGGGTCTACTTCGTTTTTTAGATTATACTTAAGTTTATAGAACTTAGTTAAAATCTAATACTTTATGCTATGCCAAAACCTTTAACAGCTAGAAAGCTTTCTTCCTTTACTTACTTTTAAAAGTAGGAATCACCCATTCCAAAATGAATTGGTAAATTGAACTTCTTCATTTTCAACGCGACGTGTGACGCCCAAGCAGTTGTGTCCTCAATCTAGTAGCTTCAAGCATAACTTGCGTTTAAAGATCCAATAATTCAATGGATTCTGCAACTTTTACACCAATAATCGTATTTTGCTACGTTCTTCATCAATGTAAGAGTCGATATATAAGATGCCGAGAGTCATTGTTAATGTACTTCTAATGTAACGGTTTATGTATCATTGGAATGCACAAAGAAGCAAACGTCAACAATTCTCCTCATCCCTACTGACAGTGGCAGAGCCACACTAGGCCGAGGGTGTTCATCCGAACCCCCTCGGCGGAAAAAAACATTATTTTTACAAGGTTAAAATTATTTTTTATATATATACAGTAGATGTTGAACCCCCTTAGGCTTCTTCGTATGTTTACTTTTTTATTTTTTGAACCCCTCGGCGAAAATTCTGACTCCGCCACTGCCTGCTGATACTTATTGCAAATACATAAGAGGAAAGGCAAGCTTACTTTTTACGTGCCCGCTGCAACTAGGCCTAAAGGAACAGATATTTTGTCTTCTTGGCTAACTTTTATGTTATCTTTCATATTTTTTTCCCATACCTCTGAAAATTTCAATTCTGTGCTGATAATTATAGAGTTCACATTTCCACATTGATTTTTGTTAAATTTCCTTTTTAACTATTTTGCTTTAGTTTTACATAACTAATAGGTAAATTATACCTCTTGGAACAAATAAAATTGGAAGTGTTAGGCAAATGTGCATCAATTTTGTAACACCATGAACAAGATTGACCCAACTTTAAATTGAGGTCAAAAGTAGATTATCTTGCAAATCCCCAATGTAATTTTGACCCTTTTAAGTTAGTTTAAATAAAGGGACATGATTAATAAAGAATCATATATATAACAATCGCAACTTACTAATCGTAATAGTTGTTGTATTGATTAAAAGTCGTTAGGAGTTGCTCAAAACATGCAACGTGAAAAGTCCAAGAGAGATTGAAGTGTAGAAATAACAAAAGAGAAAAAGAAAAAGAAAAAAGAAAAAAAAGATTGAATTGAATTACATAAAAAAAATTGAATGAAAATGACAGGAGAAAAAGACTTTTATTGAATTTGCAAATCACGAATTCCTAGACCTGTAATTTCTAGGCTGGTTCCTGTCATCCCGTGTTATTTTTGGCACTTCTATTTCTATATACTGCATATGTTCTTTATTTGATCAGAGTACATTGAGTTTAATCAAAACAAAAATTAAGGAAATAAATATATGTGTAAAATACTAAAAATATCCTTCTTGCACACTGAAGCCAAGATCAGTTTAAAATTCGTACAGCTAACTTCTACTTATAACATGAGTTTGAGAGAACGTTTCATCTTAGTCTGGATTTTACAACAATTATGTCTGAGTACCCTTTAGATTTTATTTTGAAAAAGAAATATTGTTTAACTCAACCATGCTAATGTCAAATGAAAACAAAAAAAGTTATCCTAGATCAATTTTGTTGAAAAGTATAATCTAAAGGGTAAAAAAAAGTATTTAAAGGCCAAATACTTAGATAGTCCCACAAATTTGATAGTGTAACATTTTTAATTTAATAATTCAATTTGTAAAGATTAATTTAGGAGTGTTCATTAGTTTATAAATCGCATCCATAGTGGGTTTTACTTTTTTGAAAAAAAAAAAAAAATCTCAGCTTGCGACTAAGCTTTGAAGCTTTGAAGTTTTGCCTAGCAAAAACTTTAATGACGTAGTTGAATTTGGATAGTTTGCTATTATTTTAGTTTTTCAATTACTACTGCTTATTTAAAAGATACAAGAATATTATAAGATGTTGACCCATGAAGAGGATCAGCTAATTGTTAAGGGAGCTATTAAAAAAATTATCTGAAAGATGAAAGTGTAATATATTTCAAGTTGCTGAATGTGTCACCAAAGTTGTTCCAAGTATTAGGCCACAGATTATGCTAAACTAAATACTAGTTCATAGTCAAATAAAATCCTTTTCCAACTTTTTAAGTATTTCTTTTGCCTTTTCTCTTCTTTATCTTCCTTTCCTCATAGTTTACACAGAGTTGAAATTGACAACCGATTTCAGAAGAAAGAACAATTATTTTTATCCCTTTAGTTTGGGTGTGATGTGGGGATTTTCTAATTTCTACCCTCGTCTTTCCATTATAGCATTTTTTTTATAACCATTTGATATCCAGAATCCAATGACCCAATGGATTTGCATTGGCACAGCGTCCTACCTATTTAAAGTGAAACCAACCCTATTAGGAATTTCGTTATTCTCGGATTAAAAATATTTTCAATAAGCATTTGACCTATTAATTTCAACACGTGTAACAAGTTAATCAATATATCATAATTTAAACGGTAGTATTACGAATTTGAAGTTGAACATATGATTATTTGAAGTTTAACAAGTTAATCAACAAATGCTTTATTAGATTTTTCTATACTTCATAATAAGTAGCTTAGGTAGCCAGTACGAGGAAGGGAAAAGAGGAGCAGTATGATGGTTAATGGCAAGTGGAGTAAATTTATATTTAATATCGAAGTAATACCATTAACAAAGTACTAATTAAGACGTACATACTGATAGTATAATTTAGCAATGTGTACCTAAATATTGTGGTCATGAAAGTCAATATAATGACCTAAGGGGTCGTTTGGTAGAAGGTATAAGCTGAGATATTCCAGCACTAATTTTTATACCACGTTTGGTAGAAGGTATAAATTTATCCCGGGATAAATTTATACCTTCTACCAAACATGATATAAAAATTAGTGCTGGGATATCCCAGCTTATACCTTCTTATCCCACTTATACTGGGATTATTTTATACCATCTAAAAGATGGTATAAAATAATTGCAATAGATGAGATAAATTAATCCCGAAATTATAATTTCAGGATAATTTTGACTATCTACCGAACGACCCCTTGGAGACGAGGTAATGGGATACAACAAATCCAACCCCTGGGAGACGAGGTAATGGGATACAACAAATCCAACATCCAACATTAATTAAAGAAGAAATTGACAAATGAAATGACATCTGCAAATTGCCTTTGTCCACACTGCAAACTCACCTTTTAGCCATCTATAGTAGAGATGGCCCAAAACAGATGAGCATTATTTCCCACATGAAACCAAAAGGATAACAAGCCAAGAGTGAGTGCCAGACAGCCATTAATACATTTTTCGTTGGGAGTTTCTGAGTTTACTGGTTCGATAAATTCAAATTTCTATTATAAACCATCTTTTATGAGAGATTATGCCCCTGCATAAAAGAATTTAGATGCACTTGAAATTAGGATCGACGTCTTTGAATTTAATTAACCTATATACGTCGGGTGCTAAATCTTTTCTAGTCTAGCATCCAAACACACTAAAGAATATATGCATGTCTATAACGATATACTTTTACTATTTATATTACATCTATTTTACAGAGTTTATCTTATATGAATTGATAGTGTTGTGATAGCTTAGCTACTACGATAAGTGTTTTTCCTATTTTCATTAAGGAAGTTATTTTATAATAAATTTGTTTTTTAAAATGAATATCTTTTAAAAATTGACCAACCAAACATGAAAATTCATGCTTTGTGTTTCAGGTTAATCTAAATACGCGCTGAAAATTATCAAGACACGTAAACCTCATGCCATGTAAAGTGACTGGAGGGAGTAACATAATGAATCCAAATCTTTTGCACATCCATGAAACAAATAATAATCCCCCCGCGCGTGGTGGATTCACAATCCACTGCCTTGATCCACTTGGCTACAACCGCCCCTACCCCTGCACAGGTTGAAGTCTCTATCTACGATTAGATCCTTTCTGAACTCCCCTATGACCGCTTATCAAAGAGAAGCTTTCTATATAGGCTGAATATACATTGGCAATTTCTTAAATTTGTCACTAAAGTTTATTTAGTTGTAAAATTCCTGTTTAGGTTGTCTTTAATTTTATACTTTCTCTTATATTAGTTTTCTCACATGTATGCCAATTGGTAAAATCATATTAAATTTATTGTGCATATTTTTGTATACTTCTCTTTGTTTTGAATTTATTCATTTAAAATTTATAACTTTTAGATGCCGCCAAATTATTTCGATCCCAACAAAATATTGAATCTAAATCCTTTGCATAACCATGAAACTGATTTTATTTTATTTTTATATTACTTCCCAGATTAAGGTCACTTTAGCAAAAGAAAAAATTATCCTAAAATAAGTGTCACCTTAGAAATTCAAGATAAAAATTGACAAGTGTTTTCAACTATGCCCTTAGCATGAAAGAAGTAGTCATCTTTAATACTACTCTATTCTAAGAAAACATCTACTCCCTCAGTCTCAATTATTTGTCGTGGTTACTAAAATTAATTGTCTCAAATTATTTATCGATTTAGAAATTCAAGGCATAATTAATTAGTTTTCTCCATTTTATCCTTAGTAGAATTCTATCATTAATGGAGATGACACATAAATGAAGTAAGCAATATTTAATGAAGGCATTATATATAACTTAAACATAAATAAGGGTAAAAGAAGCCAAATGCCCGTCCTAATTAATAAAGCGCATGTAAAAAAAAAAAAAAGGCGACAAATAATTGAGATGAAGGGAGCAATAAATAAGGGTAGTTTATTAAATTTTACATTGTATCTATTAATTTTTTAATAGGTGTGATTTTTATTAAGTTGACGCTTATTTTGAGATGGAGAGAGTAATGTTAACAGAACTTAATAAACAGATAAATAGTGCCAAATGAAAACAAACCAAAGCAAAAAAAAAAAAAAAAACAAATAGAGCAACAGATTGTTTGGCCCCTCATATCTATCGTCGGTTTCACAAAAACGCGGCATCACGTACGTGTTGCCACCCCCCTCATAACGTGTCCTAAAAAAAATCCCTATATAACTCACCTTACTCTTCTCATAAAATAAAAAAACCACCAAACTTTACAATGGCAAAAATCACAAAAATCCTCTCTTTAATCCTTCTTTTCTTTATCTTCACCATATTTTCATCAACCCCATCAAATGCACTAGGTGGAAAAACACAAATAAAAGATGTGAAAACAAATAAGGAAATTCAAGATTTGGGAAAATACTGTGTTGAAGAGCACAACAGAAGTTTGCAGAAAAAGAATAATAATGGATTGTTGAGTTTCTCTCAAGTTGTTGAAGCGGAAAAACAAGTTGTATCTGGTATTAAATATTACCTTAAAATATCAGCAACTACTTCATCTGGTGCTCCTAAAATGTTTGATGCTGTTTTGGTTGTTAAAGCTTGGGAAAAGAAGAAACAATTGCTCAATTTTTCACCTTCACCTTCTCCTGCTACTAAGTGATAGTTAGTGTGGCTAAAAGTTAAATCTGCTACTAAGTGATAGTGGTTAGAAGTTAAAACTACTACTAATAAGTAATAGTGGTTAGAAGTTAAAACCACTGGTGCTAATGCTTAATCTAATTTTGAGTCTTTTTGTCTTGGGGGATCCTTTATTTCATAGCCTTTTCTTGTAACTTATATTGGGTGACTTGTTGTAATGTGATGCAGTAATCAACGTTGATTAATATGTTATAGATTAGTTACATGGTAGTACCTTTTGCTGTTTTAGTTGTTCTTATATCTACTTTCGTTATAAACGAGGAGTTATATTTCTTCAGAATTCCAACATCAAGAATTGATAGCTGAAAGTTGGATTCTTTTTATTTCCTCATGGCCATAAAATGCACTCCTTAATCTCTGGTCTTCTTTGAATCAAACATGGACAAAAAGGATGAAATCGAACGTCCAAACGCTTGAAATAGTTAAGATTAAGAGAATCGTTGCGATTAAGCAAAATCCTACCGGTCCATATAAACGTTTCCCAGATTGGATAGTATTTGTAGATGGTCAGGTTGAAGAGAGGGGCATTGATGGCAGTGGCAGAGCTTCAAAATATAAAAAAGTAAACATACGAAGAAGCCTAAGGGGTTCATCATATATTATATATACATATAAATTAATTTTAACCTTGTAAAAACAGTATCTTTTTACGCCGAGGGAGTTCGGATGAACACCTCGGCTCTATGTGGCTCCGCCACTGATTGATGCATGCATTCATCAGAAAGTACTACTTCTGTCTCAGTTTATGTGGCACGTTTCGCTTCTTGAGATACAAACTATGTGAGCTTTTACAGACATTTTAAAATGCATCTTGTCATCACACCGACATGTGTAGAATTGCACCTTATAGTACTTTATCATATGATTTTTTTAATATCTAAATTTTAGTTTTAAACTATGGAGTTGATCTAGTCCAACGTGAAAAGTGACACATAAATAGGGACAGAGGAATTAACAATAAAGAAATCAGAACATATAACCAGCCAATAAGAACATAACTTACATGATAGCAATGAATTGCTTCCTGCAATCTACCAGCATCTTTTAGAGCATTACCCTATAAGCAACATTTTGGAGAGCATATAGAACTAATATATAGAAAAAAAATAATAATATAGGATCGGAATATTATGAATGTACCAGATTGTTATATGCCTGAAAGAATTCAGCATCACAGGCAATAGCTCTCCTATAATTACGCATTGCCATTTCCAGATTTCCTTGTTTATAGTAAACATCAGCCAAGTAACCTGCAGAGACGAAAGGAAATTCAGATGTTAACTCAACTAAGCTCAAGAGGTGAGTATTGTCCAAAACTATATAAAAAATCCATGACAGAGTAAAAATGGAGTCTCACCAAAAGCTATTGCATTGTCTGGTCTCGCTTGGAGACTGGAGTTGGAGTGCGCGCTGGTAACACACTATGGCCTCCTGGGACATTCCTAAATCCTGGAAAATGCAAAGAAGATGCTTATATTTATATTTCTCCATGTCCTTCTCCAAGCACGGATATATGAGGTCAACATTATTTTTTATGTATATAGTAGATACTGAATCCCCTTCTTCATGTGTTTGCTTTTTTATGTTTTAAATCCCAACAACAACAACATACCCAGTGTAATCTCATAAGTGGGGTCTAGGGAGGGGAGAGCGTAAGCAGACCTCACCCCTACCTTGTGAGCTAGACAGACTATTTCTGATAGACCCTCGACTCAAGGAAAAGCATATCAAAGGAGGTCAGAAAAGGAAATAACGGAAGTGAAGAAACTAGGGCAAGATACTATAGAAAGCAAGGAACATCAGATAATAACAAAAATTGAAGGACAATAAACTACAGGAGAAATACTACGACTATTAGTATGTTTTGAATCCCATTAGGTGAGGATCTTGGCTTTGTAGCCACCGGAATTTACTAGCACAATGTAAGAGGGCTTACCTTGTATATATTTCCCATGCCCAGATAAGCTTCTGAGAAGTTTGGGTTTTAATTTGACTGCTTCCTGGAAGGGATTGAACCACAATATCATACATGATTGCTCTAATAACAAAGAGACAACGTAGGTAGATGCAAAAGTACACATCCAAAAACATAATCACAGTAAACTAAAATATGCTATACACTATAATTAAAAGTTAATCACTCATACCTTGTAGCACTTCAAGGCCTTGATAAGATCATCTATGTCCATAAGGACAGCAAGATTGGACTATGCATGCAATGGTAAATGTAGGTTGTATGTATGCATAGAGAAGCTAGAATTTTGAGTTTATAGATTTTGGGATTCTAGAAAATGCAGCTTACACTGCCTACATAAGTACTGTATGCCCACCCCCACCCACACCAAAAAAAAAAAAAAAAAAAACAACTCAAAAGGCACACACATATCAAGTAAAAGAAGGGGAAAATAGAAGAAACTCAAACGGCATAAGCATCCAGAAAGACCAATAGTCAGCCAAAATAAGCACTATAGAGTTTCTTGATTAAAAGGTTCGACCAATGAGTGAAAGCTGGCCCACATACATGCACCAAGCCACATCAATCACATTAAGAGGCAAACAAATGCACAATGTTCAGCATAAATTTAAATTGGAGTTTGAATTATATTTATCGTTATTTCATTAGTGTAAAGATATTTTACATTATCAAGTTAAGATTACATGTGGTAGTAGCTAACGCATCTTATTTTCTTTTAGTTATTTTCATTTATGTGGTTTGTTTGTTTTTCACGAATTCAACATCAAGAACCGGTAATTGTATGTGTTCTTTTTCCCTCATTTATTTGACAACATAGGGAGACTGTTACAATTAAAAAGAATATCTAACGGTGTGATATACAGCATATGTCCACGATGCAATATCAACAATTTGATTATCGGCACCAAAATTCATGGTTGTTGTTCATATTAAACAATTCGTAGATGTTGATATTCAGGAGTTTGCAGCTTAGCAAGATATTCAATTAATAATGCTCAACGTCCAAACTAGGGCGTGGGATACAGGGGCGGAGCTAGCCCCTCAGCGTGGATTCGACCGAACTCAGTAGTTTTTGTCCGAATCATATATTTGTATTAAATATTTTATCAATTATTAATTAAGAATTCAATAACTTTAAAGAATTAGAACCTCTAACTCATTAGCTTTAAATCATAGCTCTGCCTCAGGGGATACATATGAATCCTGAATATCAATTTCTGTTCTTTGTTAATTTTTTAGGGTGAAGTGATTTAAATGCCTCTGAACTTGACACGTTTTGCAACTTTAGTCCCCAAACTATTGATGTACTTCAACACACCCCTAAACTTGACTAAATGGATTTTATTACACCCCCGTGTTAGGATACCTCAACAATGTGAATCCACGCACTATCCACTTGGCATTTTCTTTGTGCCATGTGGCAACACGGGGTCAGGGTGATTTAAAAATTCACTTGGCCAAGTTTAAAAGTGTCTTGAAATCCATCAATAGTTTGGAGACTGAGGTTGCAAAACGAGTCAAGTTTAGAAATGTTTTAACCACTTCAGCCTATTTTTTATTTTGTTGTGACGCGTAATCTATTTGAGGAAATGAGATCTCTTAGCCTCATACAATTTTTAAAAAAATGACTTTTTCAAGTCTCTTTTGTGATTTTTTCAAATCTCTTATATAAAAAATCAAAGATATTTTGTAAAAAAATCATAAAACAAACAAAAAAAAGCTCGTAAAGGCTAAAAATGATTTCTCCCACCAAGAGCGCTTTCGGTAATGCGAGCAACCACGTATCACGTAAAAATAGCGACAGATGCTCTCACTTTTTTTATCCGATTACACGACTTCATAATCTTCAACTGTAGCAATTACAACAACATACCAGTATAATCCCACAATTCCACTTATACTTGGTAGTCAGCTTTAACATCTCAAAGAACTTTACAAGTTCTTCTAACCCTAATATAATTAACCGCAGCCTGTTTGCTCAAACTTTCAAAATTCACTTAGTGATAAAAGAATTTGTAGCCCCCACAAACAATTTGTTTCACCGTGTAGAGTTAATGAGCTCCCACATATTTTCATCTTCGAACAACTCTTGACATATTTGTTTCACCGTGTATCTTCTTATAACTCCAGACCTTGTTTTCGGAAAACCACATTCATTACTATCAACAACTGTTAAAAACAATAGGAAAGTTTAGGGCAATTCTGCTGAAATCAATTTGCCAGTCGCTCAAAGTAGCTCCTCAACCACCAATAGAACAACATTGGACGACGGGCACTGCCACAGAACAGAACAATATTTGGACAAAAATTAAGGGATCAAACACAATGTGTTGATTTACTAGGGGTACTGTAAGCCTGCATAAAATCAGCTGAAAATGTCAAAAGACAGGTTGATCAATTGAAGGCATACAAAATAAAGAACAATCATTCACCTATCTTGACATCTCCTTGACCACCCAATTTGAACTTTACAACATACCCATCACTGTTCTCCCTCCGGTCTCTCTTGTGCATCTCCACATTCAAACCAAAATGGACAATGGGCGAGTCCTGAGTCTTGGCATTCACTAGCACTTGAGCAACAAACTTACTTTCATTGAGAGTTTCCAGTGACCACGAATGGATATACTTTTAAAGACTTGTGGCTTAAATCACATTTCAATAAACACCTAAATACATTAATCTATACTATATATATAGCAATTTATGTTCCTTCTCGGTTTTATCTACAATCCCTGTTCTCTTCCTTCCCTACACCTAGCGGTCAAAAGGAAATTCTGAGTCATTCTCAGTCACTTTGAACGGCTGAGGATGCCGTCCGGAGCAATAGAGATTCCACATCTTAAAGTAAGAACGCTCCAGATTCCTCACCTGAAAATGCAAGGAGAAAGAATGAGCTTATGTCCACTGAGCTTATGTCCACTCAAAGCACTGGAATCAAGAAGGCTGTGTTGCTCGGGCTCTCCAAAAATGTACTAATTCGGAGGATACGACATGCACCCATCGACATTTCTGGAGAGTCCGAGTAATATAGCAAGAAGGTCGTTCAGTAGAGTAAATTTGATGTGTTTGATTACTCACCCAACGTGTTGTATCAAATAAAGGGCAGCTCATGCGCACAGCCTTGAGCCTATTGGTGAGATCTTGAAGCTTTGGACGATTTAGTGCTAATGACACCGCCTTCTCCTCATATTCTTTCATACTACAAAATGTAGAGCAAATCAAATTCATGAAGCAAAAGGAATAGAATTAGGGAACGAAAAAGTAAAGGGAAAACTCTTTACTCTGTTTTCAACATGAAGGTCAATGTAACCTTAGAAGACTGTAACTCTTCTGTAGTTCAAAAAATTAGGATATGAAGATGTCCCTAACACAATATTTACAAGCAAACCAAAATAATGAAAGATCCTTAACTTGCATGACGTGGTCTTGAGTTCAAACAAACGAACCTTGAGATAATGCCAACAATTATTCAAAGAACAAACAAGATGACAGGTATCAAGTAAAAAGTTGTAAAACAAGAAACACCATGGATCCAGTGGATAAAATCGAGTTGATGAGAAAGCAGGTTACGAAAGGGTCACCAAATTGGGTATCCACGACAATGCCACACACAACAAAATGTCTCTGATTTCTCAAAATTATCAAGAAACATATGCTTCTAATGAAATACATATCAAGGAAATACGATTAATTTGCAGAGAACACTGTATTATGGTGACCTTATTGAACAAGTTCAGTCATTTTTTTAGTTGTCATTAACCATCTTAATTTAATTGGCGCTAGTCTTCTTAGTCTGGCCGCATTGTGTAGATATATTTTGGTCATACAAATAACAGCAAGTCTAGAACAGCTACCTGCTGACAATCATCTCATCTCCAAGTCCTGTGGCCAAACAAAGGGAACCAGCAACTCTAGTAGCCATTTTCTCAAGGGGAAGGGTTATCATTGGAAGACCAGCCCAAAGAACATCTGTTCCTGTAGTATGTGCATTGCACAGTGGTCTACAAGTGAAAAAAAAAATTCCAAAATTCAAGAACATGAGATGAACGGAACTAGATTCTTAAAAAGCAAGAGGGCAACCGTTTTTAATCTTCTTACGTGTCCAGGAAAAGATCAGCCAAGCAGCTGCGCCTGATGTGCTCTTGTTTCATTGCAACATCTGTGAAAATAATTTGGTCTGGTTGCAGGCCTTGTGCAGCAGCATCTGTAATAAGCGAGCTGAATTAGGGAGACTTCTAATAAACAGGTATTCCTAGATCTGAAAATTCAAAAGTCTCACAAGAGAAGCTTAAAGAAATGCACGACAAAATACATACGTGCGCGGAGCCTCATCTCCCCTGCAGCTGGAAATCTGAGAAGCCAAAGAGCACTATTTGGTACACGCTTAAGGATATTGCACCTGCACATATCAAGTCAACAAGTTTTATAGCAAGTGCTTGTGAAGGCAACAGTTGCCAACTTAAATCCGTACAGTAACTACCATGTAATAAAAATCTCAGGATCCATCTTGTAAAGCTGATTAAAACATGCAAATATAAATTTATCCTCGGGCAGTCCATAATCTGAGCGCTTCGGTTGGACGCTTGGATCTAGCACATCACAATTTTTCTACACAGAGAACAGCAGCAAGAGACTCATCAGCAGTGAAAAATATAACAAATCTAGAAGAGTTCAACATAGATATAAGCTCAGGTCTTTCTACTTTTGAATCAATAAGATTTTTATTCACGATAAAATACATAAATAACCAAATATGAATTAATTCATATAGCTAACTCCAACTAAAGATTTGAAATTGAACATAATTGATTCATTAATTGATTTAATGAAACAAGATTGTTATAGATCTCAGAAACGGCAAGGAAATCTTACTTGCTTATAATCGTTGACAAAATAGCAATGAGGGAGATGTACAAGCTTCTCTGAGTATATATGCGCGTACTTCATTGGTGAAACAAACTGCATACAGACGAAATTACACTCAAGGACCCCATAGAGAGCAAAATTAACAGCAAATATAATATCAAAGGTGTCACTAGCAAATGACCTCATCTGTAACCAAATAATCTATGTACGTTGCCCCCATGGTCCCAGGGAACCCCATGTACGAAACCTGGATTGGAGCTGGCTGCATGGCAAATATCTCATTTCTTGCTCCCTGCACCACATCGTTTCAGAGTCAAAGATGATACATTAGATAAATGAACTCATCCTGAAAACACCTTTGAGGATAGAAGGCAACGCAGAATCATGTCCACATTAATCATGAAATCTGAAAAGGAGAGATGCGACACGTAATTTTTGCTTGAAATAACAACTATAGAATATACAGCAAAAAGTGCACCTCATGAGACCAGTTCACAGGTTTGCATTTTAGTTAGGCAATCTCCTTAAAAGACTCATTGCTCAAAACAGCAAATGGAAGGCTATGGCTAACCAAATTCTCATTGGGAGTATTTGAGTTTGCATTCGTGTCCACAACTAAGCTAAGTAAGAAGGAACAGAAATCATTGGTTTATTTGTTAGTTGTGGAGGATTTCCAAGAAAGGGAGCTCCTTTCCATTCTTTTCTATGTTAATGGGCCTAGCAATTGGACCCTGAGTGTGGGTTGGGCACACACACAAACAACACTAGCGAACCAAATGTAAAATCCAATCAGGATTGATCTCGATCGAGTCCAATATGTACCTTGGTATAACCATTGAGATTGATAAGTATCTGTATTTGATCCTCATTAATCATCCTTGCTATCACATCAGATGTCAAGGACGATACATCAATAAAATGCTCAGCTTCTGTCTGGGTGCGAATCCTCCACTCTGTACCATCATTTGGACTTAAGGCATAGCAGAACACCTAGGGAAAGAAGTGCTTGCAGATTTAGTATGAACAAGAGATAAAAGTCGTGAACAGTGCAAAAGATAAGGAAAAATAACATGTTCTGAACCTCAACATTCTCTTTGTCATGCATCCCAAAAACTGAACCCATTAGATGTGATAGTGGGTGGTTGCCGAAATCACTGCTCACATATCTAGACACATTCAAGAAAATTAACAGTAGGTAACAATATTTATGAAAAACCTACAGCGAAGTCAACCTCAGAGGAAAAGCAAGCAAGTATTTATCAGCTTATAGGAACTTACCCAACCCTCAGCCTAGTCATGACACCTCCCTTTATTGGCAGCGGTGGTGGATGAGTGAAAGCAGGAAGTGAGTACCGAGCTGCTATCACAGAGCAGTGCTGGGCGTACTTGCGACTGAACAAGCAAAAGAAACTGTCAGTTTCAATCTCACATCATTTTTATGTTTAATCTCAAAGAAAATTCCTCACCTGATATCTAGAGCAAGCATTGGATCAAGAGGGTAAGCAATTGCATGGAAAGGCTGAACGCTTGGGATAATGGACGTCTAAAGAAGGTTGACAAATATGAGACAGAGCACAAAATCAAGGAAGATAGAATCAGTATTACAGGATAAATAATACCCTAGAAAGCAAAACGTAACAGTTCCGCAAGTAGCTGTAATACCTTAATCTGTCTTCTAAGTATCTCCTCAACTTCAATAAACATCTTCTCGCGGTTATCCCAATCACACACACACTGCAGACAATGAAATTTAACGAGCAAATTAGGTATGCAAGAGATAGAACCCAACCAAACAGTCAACTATGTGAAGCTACATAATTAAGACTAAAAGACCCAGTCACCAACCTAGAAAGCACATTGTGAGCTATGCTTACAAAGTAGACAAATACTAATGAACTGCAGAAGTAAAGGCCATTAGACAAGTTATTCTACTTCATGTTTTAGGCATATATAAGCAAGCTTATCAAATTCTCAGTAGTTAGACACTATTGTGAATGAACTCTGATAAACCTATGATGAAAAGAACAGCCGAAATTAACAGGGTGAACATACCTGTAACGTGTGGAGAAGATTACAAGTTGCTTCAGGGAAGTCAGGACGTAGCATCAAAGCTTGTCTATAGCTTTTTATAGCTGCTTCAACATTGGCACTACACAATAAACCAAAACATTACGAACAAGCAGAGTGGACATATAGGAAGACAAACAAATGGGACCATTAGTTGTTCGAAGCTTGTAAACCTAACGACATACCTGTCCTTGTAAGCTGAAGCCAAATTTGCATGAGCCTCTGCCATGGTAGGTCTAAAGGCAATAGCTCGCATGTAGTCTTGTACAGCTTCATTAACCCTACCAATCTCTTTGTATGTGTTACCCCTATTGACCAGTCCATCTGCTGCCATGGGGTCAATCCGCAGTACCTCATTATAACAAGATATGGCTTCTGCATAATTACCCTGAAAGTTGCATCACATAAAGAGAACATTCATGGCAGTTAAAAACCTGACAGAGAAATGGCATAGGTAATATGTAAATAAAAATATCCCTCCTGGTTATCTTAAATATTGTATATAAACCTCCAGAAAACTCTTTTACCAACTCCAATATTAAGCATTCTTCAGAAGTACTGTTAGATATTTACCTGTTGCTTGTATATTATGGCTAGATTGTTAAAAGGAGCTGAAAGCCCTGTTGTCACAGCTAAAGTTGCTTTATAACATTGCGCAGCGGCACTCATCATGTTCCTAGAGAACAGGAAAGCGACTCTTGAAAATTACTTGATTGAAAGAGTTAAGAGGAGAATCTTTGCAATTAAGTAAACCTTACCACTCCATATAGATGTTTCCCAAATTGGTAAGTGCTTGTGGATGGTTAGGTTGAAGAGTGAGGCATTGCTGCACGCATCGTCAAAAAGGTTGAGAAAACAGCATAAAAGCAACATCAAAGAAAGGACATGTCAAGCCAACAAGGGAACACAGCTTACACGATAGCAATGAATTGCTTCCTCCACTCTACTAGCATCTTTCAGAGCATTACCCTATAAGAAATTTTTTGGAGAGAATATAGTATTACTATCAAAATAAATGAAATTTTAAGATGGGAATTTATGAACTAAGAGATGAAAGAAAGTGCCAACCAGATTGTTATATGCCTCTAAGAATCCAGTATCACATGTAATGGCTCTCCTGTAGTTAAGTATTGCCATTTCCATATTTCCTTGTTCATAGTACACACTAGCTAAGTTGCCTGCAGAAAGGAGATTCAGGTGTTAATTCATTATTAGGATGGCCAAGTCGCACTGAAGATGAAAAACGGCGTCTTCGTGTTGTAATAAATCCCATACACAAACATATCTAAGTATAGAAATGCTATTAAACAGTCTCCCAGAGACAGGCAGCTTTATATTGCATCATGCACTAACTAAGGCATGAGCGGGACACTCACCAAAAGCCATGGCATAGTCTGGCCGTACTTGGAGCGCACGCTGATAACACACTATGGCCTCCTGGGACATTCCCAAAGCCTGGAAAATGCAAAGATGACGCTTGTATTTCTCCATATCCTCGTCTTGGCACTTGGAGCCACCCGAAGCAATTAGCACAATGCATGAGGGCTTACCTTGTATACATTTCCTAGATTCAGATATGCATCTGAGAAGTTTGGTTTTAGCTTGACCGCTTCCTGGAGAGGATTAAAAAATAAAAAGGACATCAAACACGATTGCATTTAGATGCAAAACACATCCAACACCTGATCAGTAAATTCCAAATACACCTTACTCATACCTTGTAGTACTGCAAAGCCCTGTTAAGATCGCCCGCCTCCATAAAAAGGCCAGCAAGATTGGACCATGCTATGGCAAATGCAGGCTGTATACGCAGTGCTTCAACATAACAATTGTATGCCTATCCAAAAAAAAAAAAAAAAAAGGTGAAAAGGAACTCAAGGGCATATATCTATCAAGAAAAAGGGGAAACAGAAACTCAACAGCATAACAACAAGAAACATCAATAGTCAATAAATAATCAGAGGATTTTCAAGCTGCACAAAGTGAGTGGATAAAGAACAATGTTGGACCACATATGACGCGCACACACAGGTACAATGGGCACAGTATGTGCGCGTTGAAGAATTCTCCCCCACCCCCTAACCATCCTTAAGGCAGATGTGAACATGAATAGCCAATCTCGGTCACCAAAATATTAGAGCACAAAATGAATATGAGTCCTCTCTCCTTTACCTCTTGGACTAAACCTTGTGCTTTCATCAGATTGCCGAGATTGCTGTGAGCATCAACCTAAAATAAAAGAATAAATGTCAGTAAAGAAAGTACAATTGAAAGAAGCAAATAGCTAAATTTTTAAGAAGATAAATTTTTAAGTACCAAACGTGGATTTAATGCTAGAGCCTGACGACAACACTGTGCTGCCTCATTCAGCCTTCCTTTCCTCATGTATGCACTTGCTAAATTTGACCATGCATCCGCAAAATTGGGACGGAGCTGCAGCCAGAAAATTTAAAGTCATATTACCTAGCATACACCTGGTACACTATAAATATCTCATAGGAGAAAGCTTAACCACGTAAAAAGGTTTTAGTTAATCAAAGATGATGAACATACAGATGCAACAGACAAAAAGGATATTAAGAAGTTGCAATAAGCTCCAAGGTTAAGTGATAAACCCGACTACAAATTCTAACTCCAAAACTTACCCCACCTCCCTCAACCAAAAAAAGAAAAAATGCTTTCAGTACGCAAAGGCATGGATAACTGTCTAAGCTGGATGCACCTACCAACAAAGTTATCTATTCACAATTTCAACCTGCATTCTTCTGTGTCATTTCACGCAACTGAGTATATATTCATATATCAAGTAGAAGTTATTAGATGGTTCCATTTAAATCATACATGTACTGTTTATAACTCAATTCCACATCACAAATAACCCTTTGCTTGTAGGAACAGAAAATAATCTCTTTACTAGATTAATAATAGATATGTTACGCAACAGAGTTTAAATTCACATCTTAATTGGAACTTGGAAGTTGTAGATGGAGCTTTTTCATTCTGATGTGGAATATGTTGGTTACTCTACCAAATCGAGCGAGTAGCCATTTTCCGGTAGTAAGAGGTAGTACTCTTTTTTTTTATTAGATTCATAATAAGATTTCTTGTGTTATGCAGATTTTATTATCTGCGATAAAAAGATAACCAAATACAGTTAGATAACAAGAAATACAATCAAGAAACCCAAATGCAGAGCAACTTCTCTATTTTCCGCTTAGAACCTATAACCACATAGTTCCAATATTCGCTTTGATAATTCAGGCCTGAACTGGAGAACTGCCTTGGATCTCAACTATTCTCGTCTTTTCTCTGCGATATTGCTCCACTTTGAAGTCTTTAGCAACCCACATATATGTGATTAATTATTAAAATATTATTCAAAAAAACCATACATGGACTATGCCACAACTTATATTGAACAGCTAGACTCTGATAATTAAGCAAACTCCCAAAATTTCAGAAGTCTTTAAAAGCTCTTTCCAACAGACTCATTCTGAAAGCATGAGGCTGAGCAACAATGGCATCCCAATAAAACCGTAATCATCAAGAGCAGAAAAGAAAGAATGCAACTATCTTCAAAGTAATAAGAGCAGAATCGAAAAGCTCTTGCTACAGTCATGTAAGGCAGAAGAAGTTTACAAACCTCAATTGCAATTAAATAATAGCGTATTGCAACATCAATATTGCCTTTTTCCTGCACCAGTAGAACTTTATCAGTGTCCAATTCCAAAACCACAAGCAGCAGCTTCTAGATGAGTTGGTACAACCATACCTTCCAAGCATTCGCCATATTTCCATAGCACTCAGCAAAATGTGGATCGATCCTTAGGGCTTCTTCATTTTTTGCGATGCACATATCAAAATCATGCAACTAAATAAAACAAAGAAATGGGAACATGCTTCAGATCCGCAGATCACATCAAAAATAAATTAACAATAAAAATAATCTCATAAAAAATGCAAGATAGAGAAATCACATCATACGCATTAGTGCCAGGAAACCCACCTGATAATATATAGCCCCAAAAAGAAGAAGATTATCAGTGCGCCCTGGATTTCTCTCATAAACTGCCTTGCTATGCTCTAGTGCCTGTTTATAGTTCCCAGCTTTGTAGTTCTGATGAGCAAGATTTAAAAGAGTGTCCTCATCGGCTGTGGCATATAAAATAGAGATGTCAGAAAATGTTCTAAAAACAATCCTCAGTAGACAGAAATTATTAGTATTTGGCTGACAGTTGACTGCATGACCTCAAAAAAGTACAATCAGTGAGATATATCAAGACTTAGCTATTTGAATACATCCATTGATGCCAGGTTAAATTTCTCCTAATTCATGTGGCCACTAATCAATAACTCCCTTTTCCTTTCTCTATCCTTTTTCCTATAATTATTCATAACTTATTTTTGGCAGCAAGGAAGTCTCACATTCTTTAGGTTCTTAGTATCATTTAACAGATTATAATATTCACAGTACTTGAGGTTCAGAAGGTTTTACAGAAACATAATCCTGTTAGCATTACATATGTAATTTTATTTTCCTTCATTAGCACCTTTTGCTGTTAAAGCCTATCCCTTTTACTGTTTTGTGTTTAAAGCCCCAACAGATTTTGGCACTTCTTTTGTGCCTTTTGCTTTTGACGTAGATGAAATATTGGATAATGCTAGTAAATATAAGATAATGCAACGGGGATACAGTTACAAATAGGTAAGTGAAGTATGATATATGTAATCAGTTATATATTGATGTGAATCCAAAATTATCTCTATTTTCAAATGTTACCACACCTCACTATTCAACTGCACAAGCTTGATTCATATCTGCATGACAAGTGGGAATAAAAAGAAAACCTGGCTAGTTTCTCCCTCATCTCACTGTATATACACATATTGTCATCTGACATGGTTGTTTTCTTCTTGAGACCGGACAGAACAAGAAAGACAGTAAATGCTGTTTTTACCCTGGTCTTCATTCTTTCCTTTTCATTCTTTCACTTTCATTCTTGCACTTGGTGGTACCCGATGTTTATGTTTTTACTCTTTTTTCAAAAAAGAAGTTCCCAATAGTTATCCATAGATCCAACCAGTGTAGGTTCCAGGTCAAGTCAATACCAGCACTAAATAGGAAACTGGCGAGTCCAGGACAAAATAAGTTTCAGACCGGCTGAATCATGCATTTTAAAAATATTACATTCACTTATTTTGATGTTTTTAATTTGCACGATCCAATTGCCAATTCCTTTGATGCTTTCGCACTCATTGGACTGCACAAAGCACTTTATTTTCCTTGAGCCTTTTCATAACTATTAACCAAAAGTTTAAGCAGATGAGGATCAACCTACAATTTTGCTGTCATCCAAATTCCACTGTTGACAAAAGGAATAAACTTATTCAACAACACCCCCCCCCCCCACCCCCCAAAAAAAAAGGTTACAGCTAATATGTGAAGGGGGTTGTTCGTCATGGACATATATCCAAAGTTGCTATAACAAAGTCTTTTAATATCCTTTCTTCTCATTTGTTCCTCCAAATAATTAACTGAAAACAACCACCAAAAACCCAAACGACAAAGAACAAAACAATAGGTAAATACGCCATATATAAGAACCACGATGAGAGCATAGCAACTTCAATTGGACAAACCACAGTGTGGTAAATGTTTCGTTAGCAAAAAGAAAGTAAGAAAAAACAAACAAATACTACAACTCCACTGATCAACATGACGAGTTAGGCATGTTAATCAACCTACTATCTTTCCAGACTTCAGAGATTCACAATTTTGCAATACTCAAAACTGCCCTTCTAAATCATCCAACTCGTAAATTTTGATCGAAAATAACCAATTCATAACTTTAAACACTAAACATCGAATTGCAGACAAATTCAAAGCTTTTAACCAAGCAAAAAAGAATCTTTCTTTACAACCCCACATATACATAGAGCAGTTATATGTCTCAATTTAAGATTAATTCTCTTCTTCAAAAATTTCTTAAAAGCTCTTAAGGATAAAAAAAGTACAAAGTTGCAATCTTTCTCATATTAAGTGAGTATTAAATACACAAACATAATTGAACGTAAATACTCCATCCCGATTATGGACCAAGTCATTCCTTCAAACAAATTCAATTACTTAAAAACAAAAAGACCAAACATTTGCATAGGAGAAAATCTGTCTGTAGTATAAATAGAATATAATCTTTTTCATATTAAAGATAAAACGTAGAAAAAATGAAATCTTTCTCATATTAAAGTGAGTATAAATTACATACACATATAAAAACATAATACTCCATCCTCAAAACAAAAAATAAATAGAACATGTGCGTTTATACTACATGAGTTATAAAAAAATAGTCTAACCTTCAGATTTGATATTAGTTGAAGATAATGGGGAGTGATCAGACTGAAATGGAAAAGACGAATCTATCCTTTGATCACCGACGGTAACGTTGCCGCCATCATATGGCGGAACCCTAGCCATCAGCAGCTGCTGTTGCGACAACATCACGTCCGCCCCAAGAAAAACCGCTGGAGCTCCGAAAGCAGATTGCTAAGTTTTTTTCTTTTGAGAAGAAAGTAAGGAGAATTTTAATTGAAGATTTTCATGGAAACAGCTGGATTCTTTCTCAGGTACTGTTATTTTATTAAGAGAGAGAATATTACAGTAGTAATACGTGTTTCTCTTTTATTGACTAACCTTATTTTTTTGGGAAAACTTTATAAACACACAAGTTGGTCACTTTATTGCAAAAAAAAAAAAAAAATTACATTACAAAAAATAATGAGAAAATATACAAATATATACAGACACATATACAGTGATGGAGCTAGAATTTTTCACTAGAGGATTCAAAAATATAGAAGAGTAAGAAACGAGAAAGCTAAGAGGATTCAACATCTACTATTTATACATAAAAAAATAGTTTTAATCTTATATGTATATGGTAATTTTTCACCGAATGAAGTTAGGGTGAACACCTTGGCCATCACTTGGCTCCGCCCCTGCATATACAAACATATAAGAAGGCACGGAGAGAGAGAGAGAAAAAATTGGGTCATTTTTTGTAAGAATTAAAAAAAATAGATCAATTTTGGTAGCATTGTTATCCCAATTAACATACAGTGTAATTTTTTCTATTTTTTTATGTATTAAAATATATACTCCTTCCATCTCATAATAAGTGTCACCTTAGCAAATAAAAAAACACGCATATTAAAATAATGCAATGTAAAGTTTATTAAATTGTCTCTATATAATAAAAATAAATTATTTTTTCCTCTTGATTAAAGCATGCATGAGTAGTAATCCTTTTGTCCAACAATACCAAGTTACTATGTAATTTTTTCAATGATCATTTAGATATTAATAGCTAATTTATGTTTTGATTTCTTAAGGTGACATTTATTACGGGATAAATTTTTTTGGTTAAGATGTCACTTATTATTTAATGGAGGGAGTACTTCGTCTTAAATTTTTTTTTTATGTAGGCCTTTAAGAAATAGTAGTACTAGAATTAATTAGGAGAGATATTTTTACCTAATTTTATTTTAATTTATGTTTACTCTATTTATGTGTATCTCCATTAATGATAAACTTTTTTATTCAAACTTTTATTGGGCAAAATGAGGAAAAATTAATTATTTTTGCCTTGAATTTCTAAAATGAGTTGAATTTCTAAAACGACAGATAATTTGAGCCAATTATTTTTAGTAACCTTGACAGATAATTTGAGACGAGGGGCGTATTATCTCTTCGTTAAATATCTATTGAGGTATTTGTAGTGTTCAAGAATAATTCTAGTGGTATTTGTGTGTCTGATTTTAACTTAGCACGGAGTTTGAGAAAGTATATAAAAAACTTATATTACAAAAAATAGCCTAAAATATGCAAACATATACAAATACTTATACCAACATGTAAGAAGGCAGAAAGAGAGAGAGAGAGAGAGAGAGAGAAAAGTTTGGGTTATTTTTTGTAAAAAAAAAAAAGGGGGGGTCAATTTTGATAGCATTGTTATCTCAATTAACATACAACGTAATTTTCTCTATTTTTTTTAATTTGTTAAAAGATATACTCCCTCTGTCTCATAATAAGTGTCACCTTAGTAAAAAAACACGCATATTAAGAAAACAATAATACAATGTAAAGTTTATTAAATTGCCCCTATTTAACAAAAATAAAATACTTTTTACTCTTGATTAGAGCAAGCATGAGTAGTAATCCTTTTGATATTGGGAATTCGATAATACCAAATTACTATGTGGTTTTTTCAATCATCATTTAGGTGTTAGTAGCTAATTTGTCTTGATTTTCTAAGTTGACATTTACTGTGAGATAATTTTTTTGCTAAAATGACACTTATTATGGGACGAAGGGAGTACTCCCTTTATCTCAAAATATTTGTAACTTTTTGGTATAGGCCTTTATAAGAAATATAGTAATAGAATTAATTAGGAGGGATATTTACCTAATTTTATTTTAATTTATGTTTAAGTTATAATTTCTCTTTATTAAATGCTTACTCTATTTATGTGTATCTCCATTAATGACAAAATTTTATAAGGCAAGTATCTCCATTAATGACAAAATTTTATAAGGCAAAATGAGGAAAAATAAACCAATTTTACCTTGAATTTCTACAACGACAGATAATTTGAGCCAATTATTTTTGGTAACCTTGACAGATAATTTGAGACGGGGGGTGTATTATCTCTTCGTTAAATATCTATTGAGGTATTTGTAGTGCTCAAGAATAATTATACTAGTATTTGTTTGTCTGGTTTTAACTTGACACGGTATTTAAGAAAGTAAAAAAAAAAATTTTGAATCTTGCAGTCTTAAATTAAAGAGATGTAGAATGTACTAAAATATCTTTTAATCTTGTGGTCTTAAAAATACTATCTGAATAGTTGAAGATAAAGAGTTGTAAAAAAAAAAAAGACGTTCTTTTTTAAACTTATTAAAAAAAGAAAGTAAGATAAATAAATTGAACCGAAGGGAGTAAATTTACTTTTAAAAACTTAAAAATGATACGCCAAAATTCATGATCAAATTAAAAGGTTTGACCCTTTAAATTAAATAAAATTGCGACGAAGGTAGTAAATAAATAACGTAGTAAATATATAATAAATAAAATAAAGTGAGTAAAGGCAGCTATTTTGTTTGTCTGGTAATGTGTTGCTTCCAGTTACTGCTAAAAAAGGGACTTCTAGAATATAAATATGAAACACACACCGCGTAACGACCACTGTGTATGTTAAATGACTGTTTCACCCCCATCTTGTAATGCGACACCTGTTTTTTTTTGGTTTTGTTTTTTTCTTTCTTTTTTGTTTCTCAGTGGCTATCCGGTAAAGACGTATTCAATATTTAAAGATTATGAATTCTTATATTAATCTCAATTTAATAATATAATAATAACAATAGTCTTATAAATATTTAGTAAGCATCTTACTATGTCTGCATTTAGGCAAAAGTTAATGAATTCACATGAATCAGTAATCAATAATTTTGATCCACTTTCTTATTCGGTACTACATTGGGGTCGCTAAATTTGAATTCGTATCGAATAGGTTTTTTATCTAGCAGTAGAACGATTCTTAATAAAGATAATTTTATATTCAGAATTTGATCGCGAGAATATGATTTAAGGATGAAAAAAAAAATAATGCTCTCCAGTACAATCTTTGTTGGTTTGTTTTTTCCTTGTTAGGTTCGTTTTCTTTGTTAAGGCAAAAATTCATGTTTCCCATGTGTAACACTGTCACTTCATCCAATAACGATGATACACGTGATGAAAATATAATTTATAAAGGGGTCAATATTTGTGAATTTCTAATTGAAACATGTGGCAATTGTAGGAGAAAGGTCATTTCACTATTGTACTGGATAATAGCTAGCTATATTCTCCATTTTCATAAAAGAGTCCATAATTAGGCGACACGTATTAGGAAAGAGTTTGCGTGTCAAAATGAATTAATAATTGATGGGAATGGGTCGGCTTTAGTTAGGTTGGTGATGATGGATGAGAAGTTAAAACGCAAAACTTTGACATTGCTTTTTCTTCATGATTTGGGAATTGTACAATTTCTTTGTTTTAATTCAAGGTGCATTGTATTTATTGGAACCTTGTAGATTTTGGATTAAGATTTGAATTAAGAGGCATGATCTTGGAATAATTATTTTAGGATACGCAGACTAAATTATTCCGAGATTATAATTATGAAACTAATATCTCATCTGGAATTTTCTTCGTGATTTGGGAATTGTAAGATTTTTTCCTTTAATTCAAGGTGCATTGAATTTTTGGGATTTTGGATTAAGATTTGAATTAAAAGGCATGATCTTGGAATAATACTAGTGTTTACTGTTTACAAAAGGAAGTAAATTGTTTTTTATTTTCATGCTTTGGGAAAGTACGACCCTTTTTTTATGGTGCATTTAATTTGTTTGGATCTTGTAGATTCTGGATAAAGATTTGAATTAAAAGGCATGATCTTGGATATTGCCAAGGCATATACTCTAAAGGAATAAATAGTTACAAAAGGAAATTTCATTCATTGCATAAAGTATTCCTTAGTGGTCGGTTCAGAAATCACCGTGTAAGTATTACAGTAGGTTGTAAGTTCACATATCCAACTAAGAAAGCTCGGTTATTGTCATAAAAAATCACGATGGGTTGATAAATATCTTTTATTTTTAACGGAAAAGGCTTAAATATGTCATCGAACTATCAGAAATAGCTCATTTATGTCACTCGTCAATAGTTTGGCTCATTTATGCCATCGAACTATTGAAAATGGCTCATCCATGCCATTTTTCATTAACACCGGTTTTATAATACCAGATATGATACTTGGCCACCAATTAGAGGTCCACGTTGTTTAATTTTACCAGCACAAATTAAATCCTAAATTAAACTAAAACCCAACCGACAAATTTGCGTTGGTTTAATTAAACGACGTGAACCTCTAATTGGAGGTCAAGTGTCATATCTGGTATTGTAAAACCTGCGTTATTGAAAAATGGCATGAGTGAGCCATTTCCGATAGTTCGATGGCATAAATGAGCCAAACTATTGACGAGTAACATAAATGAGTCATTTCCAATAATTCGATGGCATACTTGAACCTTTTCCGTATTTTTAATTAGAACTCTCGAGTTAAAATTTTGAGAATATATGATTTTGATAGTGAACGTTACGTTTGCTCTCAAAGTAAAATTTTGCGATACAAATACAAAATACAAAATAATTTCATCGTCGTTTGGACATCTTTCCCGTTTACCACGAACCTTTTTTTGGATCTTTTGATTTGCTTAACTATTAAATTTCAAAGCGAGTATCGAATACGTAGAAAAGATTTAGAATCTTTCTTTTGAGTTGCCAGGAATGCTCTATATAATGTGCGGTCAAAAGATTACATACATATGAATTCAACGTCTTCATTACGTGTCAGCACAAGATTGATTTTTCCTCCCAATAACTCTGTGCTATTTCTCGTTCCAATTCCAATATATTGCATCCAACAATTAACTCAACTCCATCAAATTTCGAAATGTCAAATAAGAGTTGGATGTTTCTAATTTATTTATGTTGTGATAAGTTAATAGGTTCAACCATAGACAAGGATAGTCTTGTAATAGTCAAATTTTATAAAGCATCCAATTTTTGTACTAAACGAGTAAATGCAAAATAAGCTTGAGGAGTTGAGTTACTTGATGACATAGAAGAAGTTGAATCTTCGCTAAAATGATGCACTCCTATTCGGGAGATGAGCATGTACCCTCAAGACAATGACATGTGGCATGATACTAGCTAGGCGACGCATAACACATTTTTTTCATGTATCGAGAGAGCAAAAGATATATAAGATGATCGCCTACACTATTGGTGGAAAGGTACAAAGAGGAATATTATTGAGTATCTGGCTAAATGCTTAGGGGTCGTTTGATATGTAGACAAAATTATCTCAAGATTATGATCTTGAGACTAATTTATCTCACCTAAGAGATGGGATAAAATAAACTCAGAATTAATGGGATAAGATGGGATATCCATTTTTAAGTTTGGGATGCACTTTATACTTTATTTGGTACAAGATATAAATTTATTCTGGGATAGTTTTTACATTTTACCAAACACAATACAAAATTAATCCCACAGTTATTGCTGGAATATCTCAGCTAATACTGTGGTCCGTGTACCAAACGACAAGTTAGTGTATAGTTGATTAAGGCTGAGGACTAGAGACTATCATGTGCGCTTAACCCTCAATTCAGATACTGTATTTTTCGCTTAGGATGTGTTCGGTATGGAGGAAAATGTTTTCCATGTTCGTTTGGGTAGTGAAAAATAAGTGAATTTCTTACTTATTTTCTCATGTTCGTTTGGTTGATAAAAAACGTGTTCCGGAAAATATTCATCCAAGCCTCACCAACTCCGACCCAACCTCATACCCCCAACCCCACCCACACCTCACTCCCACGCACCCACCTTCGCCTCCACCCCCTTCCAAAAAAATAATTCTTTTTGTTTTTTGCACCCCCACCCCAACTGTCACCAACTCCAACCCAACCCCATACCCCTCACCCTCACCCCCACCCCCACCCCCACCCTACTCTCACTCATCCACCCTACGCCCTCATACCCCCTCCATTTTTTATTAATTTTTAATTTTTGCACCCCACCCCCAACCACTCCCGTAACCCATACACCACGTCCTCCCCCAGCACTCTAACCCCCCACCCACCCACCCTCTCCTACAACATTTTTTTTTTGAAGTTCTTAAGTTTTTTTTCAAAATTTTCTACACGACCACATCCCCCATCACCCCCTCCCCCATTGCGTGGAACCTATACCACATCAACACCCCCCTCCCCCAACCCCAGCATTTTTTTTCTGAAGTTTTTTATTGTCTTTTGCGGGTTTCTACACCCCTTACCCAAAACAAAAAATCTTTTAACCACACACCCCCACGCCCCCTCTCCTCCAAAATACCCCATCACCCCTTCCAAAAGTTTTAATTTTTAACCACACAAACATTCAATTTTTATAATTGTCAACTTTTTTGGAGCGGGGAGGGGGGTGTAGGGTGTAGGGTGCAGGGTGGGGGGGGGGGGGGGTCGCAAAAAACCAAAAACAATGTCAAAACTTTTTTTTCAAAAATATTAATTTTTTTTGCCGGGGGGTGGAGCGCAAAAAACAAAAAAAAAAAAAAACGTCAAAACCTTTTTTTCAATTTTGTTTTTTTTGGGGGGTGGGGGGTGGGGGGGTGGGTGGGCGTAGGGGTGAGGGGTTAGGGTGCAGGGTGCAAAAAAAAAAGGTCAAAACTTGTTTTTTTCAAAAAAATAATTTTTTTGCCGGGGGGCGGAGGGGTAGGGGTGCGGTGTTTGGGTTGGGGGTGCAAAAAACCAAAAATAATTACAATTTTTTTTCCAATTTTTTTTTATTTTTGGGCGGGGGTGGGGGGGTTGGTGGGGAGGGGGGGTTGGGGTTTGGTGGTTGGGATTGGGTTGGGTGGTTGGTGAAATGAACTTGTGAACTTGTTTTCCCTACTTTTACTAGGGAAGTCATTTTCCCAATTTTGAGGAAAATGTTTTTCAACATGGAGATGGACCCAACATGGAGGAAAATGTTTTTCAAAAGAAAACATTTTTCAAAATTTTTGACCAAACGAACATGAGAAAATTGAAAAACATTTTCCTCCATGTTGGGTCCATCTCCTTATTTTAGGGAAGAAAACAATTCCCTTGTTTTGAGGAAGAAAACATCTTCCTTGTCTTTGGCAAATTGTCAAGTGCTTGCTTGAGTCACTAATGACATCAATAGGTTCATATCATACCTATAAATAGGGAAGCTTTCTCATTTGCTAGACACACCAAAAAATTGAAGAAGACAACACATCCCAAAGAGAGAAAAATCTAAGAGAAATACTCTTAGTGAAAGGCCTAAGTAAGAGAAGGTCTTTGAGAGAATTTTTAGTAAACATTCTTGAGTGTAATTGGGATTGGGGTTGTGAGGTTGAGTGTTGTAAACACTTGTAATATTTCTTCTTTAATAAGATCTGCAGCAGCAACGTGGACGTAGCTCTCACATTGAGGGTGAACCACTATAAATCTGTGTGTGCTATTTATTCTTCGCTTACATCACGGCGTAAGTAGGTTCTGTCTAAGGAGGTTGGTATTTAAGTGGTCCAGCTGTGACCCTCCAATCTTTCCTGGGAACCTGCTTACAAAGGTCGGATTTGGGATTCAAAATCCTAACAACTGGTATCAGAGCAACAGGTTGTGTTGTGATTTAGAAACGATGGGAGGCGAAGATGGTACGACGCACGGCATCGGTAAATTCGATGGTATAGATTTTGCGTTCTGGAGAATGCAAATTGAAGATTATTTATATGGCAGAAAGCTTCATGAACCTCTGAGTCCGAAACCAGAGGAGATGAAGCAAGCAGATTGGGATCTCCTCGACAGACAAGTTCTGGGAGTCATTCAGCTGACGCTGTCGAAGAACGTTGCTCACAATGTGGCAAAGGAGAAGACCACCGCAGATATGATGAAGGTATTGTCTGACATGTATGAGAAACCTTTGGCAAATAATAAGGTATTTCTCATGAAGAAACTATTTCATCTAAAGATGATGGAAAATGCTCATGTTGCTGCACACGTAAATGAATTCAATACCATTGTAAATCAATTGTCATCGGTAAAAATTGATTTCGATGATGAAGTGCAAGCTCTAATTTTTTTGGCATCTCTACCAAATAGCTGGGAGCCAATGAGAGCAGCGGTTAGTAATTCTGTCGGCAGTAACAAACTAAAGTTCAACGATGTTAGGGATCGTATCCTTGCTGAGGAGGTGCGCAGGACAGATTCTGGAGAGGCATCGACGAGTTCTGCTTTTAATGTTGAAAACAGAAGCAGAAATTATGACAGAAACTATAACCGAAATAGGGGCAGATCGAAGTCAAGGACTGGCAGGGGTCAATCCAGACCAGGACGAACACTTGAGTGTTGGAATTGTGGAAAACCAGGTCACCTCAAGAAGAACTGCAGGGCGCCAAAGAAGGAGGACAACAAGGGGGCTGGAATCAACGCTGCTACGGAAGACATTGGCGATGCGTAGTTGCTATCGGTTGACAGCCCGATAGACTCTTGGGTGCTTGACTCAGGAGCGTCCTTTTATACCACCCCACATCATGATATAATGACAAACTACGTGGCTGGGAATACCGGCAAAGTTTATTTAGCCGATGGAGAGCCGCTAGATGTTGTTGGCACGGGAGACATTAATTTGAAGATGTCAAATGGATTCTCGTGGAAGATTACAAAAGTTAGACATGTTCCAAAGCTGATGCGAAACCTGATCTCAGTAGGTCAGCTTGATGATGAGGGATATGATCTCAACTTTGGTAATGGGTCTTGGAAGGTGGCGAAAGGTGATATGGTAGTTGGCCGAGGAAAGAAGATTGGCACTCTCTACATGACGATGAGTTGTCGTGATACTATTGCTGTGGTTGACAACACAAAGAAGACAGATTTGTAGCATTGTCGGCTGGGGCATATCAGCCAGAAGGGGATGAAGCTGTTGGTGACAAATGGCTTAATTCCGGAGCTGAAGACGGTGGACCTTCATACGTGTGAGAGCTGCATTCTCGGAAAACAAAAGCGAGTAAGCTTCTCAAATGCAGGCAGGGAGTTGAAGGTCGAGAAGCTGGAATTGGTGCACACAGACGTGTGGGGATCTACCACTGTCCCCTCTCTTGGAGGATCACACTACTACGTGACCTTCATTGATGATTCAACCAGGAAGGTGTGGGTTTACTTTATGAAAAATAAATCCGATGTGTTTAGTGTATTCAAAAGATAGAAAGACATGGTTGAGAATGAAGCAAACCTCAAGTTGAAGTGTTTGAGGTCCGACAACGGCGGAGAATACACTGATGGTGATTTCAAACGGTATTGTGCCGATAATGGGATCAAGATGATGAAGACTATTCCTGGAACGCCGCAACAAAATGGAATAGCCGAAAGAATGAACCGAACGTTGAACGAGCGTGGTCGGAGTATGAGAATACACTCTGGACTGCCCAAGACATTCTGGGCAGATGCAGTCAATACCGCGGCCTTCTTAATTAACCGTGGACCGTCAGTTCCCTTGGATTTCAGAATTCCAGAAGAAGTCTGGAGTGGCAAGAAGGTAAATCTTTCATTTCTGAAAGTGTTCGGCTGCTTATCATATGTTCATAATGATGATACGGCTAGAAGCAAGCTTGATCCAAAATCAAAGAAGTGTTACTTTATTGGCTATGGTGACACCGAGCTTGGTTACCGATTTTGGGATGAACAAAATCGGAAGATCATCCGAAGCAGGAATGTTGTCTTCAACGAAGAGGTACTGTACAAAGACAAGTTGCAAATAAATTCAGAATGTCAGGACAAGGAATCGAAAATAGTCGATTTGAGGGACTTCCCGACACCTGAGCCGCAGCCAGGTACAGCCGAGGCAGAGGAACAAACAATCCGAGAAGGTGCTGATGAAAGTGCCGATTCTGAAACAAATAAGCAGACGCCAATCACAGAACTACGTAGATCATCCAGGATCAGGAAGCCGATTCACAGGTACTCTCCATCCCTCAACTACATTCTACTCACTGATAGAGGGGAGCCAGAATGTTATGAAAAAGCAATGCAAGTCGATGAATCGACTAAGTGGGAGCTGGCAATGAAAGATGAGATGGATTCACTATCGGCAAATCATACATGGGAGTTAGCTGAGTTGCCAAAGGACAAGAGGGCATTGCAAAACAAATGGGTTTATCGAATAAAGGAAGAACCCAATGGAAGCAAGCGTTATAAAGCAAGGCTGGTTGCAAAGGGATTTCAACAGAAAGAAGGCATCAAACTCTCACAAGAAAAATATGTGAGGAAAGTTATCAAAAGGTTCAACATGCATGATGCCAAGCCAGTCAGCACTCCCTTGGCTGGACACTTTCGGTTGTCAAAGGATCAGTCGCCGACAACTGAGGATGAGAAGAAGCAGATGGACAAGATACCTTATGCATCTGCATTCGGTAGTCTTATGTATGCAATGATATGTACAAGGCTAGACATTGCATATGCAGTGGGAGTTGTCAGCCGATTTATAAGCAATCCGGGAAAGCAACACTGGGAGGCTGTGAAGTGGATATTCAGATATCTGAAAGGCAGCTCGAGTTCAACTCTATATTTCCGAAAATAAAAAACAGGATTGCAAGGGTATGTTGATGCTGACAATGGTGGTGATGTTGATAGCAGAAAGAGCACATCCGGGTATGTTTACACCTTCGGAGGTACTGCAATCTCTTGGGTTTCCAAGTTGCAAAAGATAGTAGCTCTCTCTAGTTGTGAGGCTAAGTACGTTGCTGTGACGGAGGCCACAAAGGAAATGATGTGGCTACAATCTTTTCTGCGGGAATTGGATCAGGACCACGAGGGAAGTGTGCTATATTGTGATAGCCAAAGTGCCATTCATTTGGCAAAAAACCTGGTCTACCATGCTCGAACGAAGCACATACAACTCCGGTACCATTTCATTAGATCAGCTTTGGAAGATGGAGTGTTAGTGCTTGAGAAGATCGCAGGGAGTCAGAATCCAGCAGACATGCTGACAAAGGCAGTGACGATAGACAAACTGAAGCTATGTTCAGCTTCAGTTGGCCTGCACGAAGTATGAAACTAGGAAAGAGCTGCTGCATCGATCAAAGTGTGAAGACTAATTAAAATTAGCCTTCAAGTGGGAGATTTGTTAGGTCCAGCCCCTTATTTTAGGGAATAAAACACTTCCCTTGTTTTGAGGAAGAAAACATCTTCCTTGTCTTTGACAAATTGTCAAGTGCTTGCTTGAGTCACTAATGACATCAATAGGTTCATATCATACCTATAAATAGGGAAGCTTTCTCATTTGCTAGACACACCAAAAAATTGAAGAAGACAACACATCCCAAAGAGAGAAAAATTTAAGAGAAATACTCTTAGTGAAAGGCCTAAGTAAGAGAAGGTCTTTGAGAGAATTTTTAGTAAAAATTCTTGAGTGTAATTGGGATTGGGGTTGTGAGGTTGAGTGTTGTAAACACTTGTAATATTTCTTCTTTAATAAGATCTGCAGCAGCAACGTGGACGTAGCTCTCACATTGAGGGTGAACCACTATAAATCTGTGTGTGCTATTTATTCTTCGCTTACATCACGACATAAGTAGGTTCTGTCTAAGGAGGTTGGTATTTAAGTGGTCCAGCTGTGACCCTCTAATCTTTCCTGGGAACCTGCTTACAAAGGTCGGATTTGGGATTCAAAATCCTAACACTCCATACCGGACACACCCTTAATTATAGTTAAGTCACATATGTTTTCACTTAAATTTAAATTACTGGATTTTGTATAATATTGTGTGCGCCGGTAATACAAGCAAAGATCAAGTTGACTTTTCCTATTATCGAAGTCCAGTGCCCTTCCATTGTTGAGCGTCAGCATGCTATTGTACGTTCACATTTTAGTCCTCACAAATCAGAATCAGAATGCTAGACTTAACAATACCTCAAAACCCAATGTCGGCAGATATGTCGTATTTTATAGGTTCAATCGGACCGAGTATTTTCTTGGAATGTGATATACATATGTGAAAAGTAATACTTAAAATTTTATTAAATACTAAATTTTGAACACCTCAAATTTAAATGCTTGATTACATATATGACCAGGAAATTCATATTTTAATTCAATGAAGGCATAGAAGCATGGCTGAAATATTATATTACTTTAGTTAATTGGAAGTTGTGTGAGGGGAGAACAATGTTTGGCAGCATTTATGTAGTTAGTGTTAGGTCTTAGAACAAGTTAGAACAAACAACTGTGGTTCAGTTTTAAGATAAAACCACTGTAGTTTGCTCGAGTTAGATTAATTAGCTTTAAAACGTTTAAATAAAATCATGCTAGATGTCGTAGATATGCATGATATTAAGGATATGTTTACTAAGTTGAATTGCACTAAAAGTCTAAAATAAAAATAAAAAGTTGAAATCTGGATATGTTTGAGGTATAAATGGAGTGAGTAGCATAGTCACATACAATAAAGGTTTGTCAGTACAAAAACGCATGTTGAAAAATTATATGAAGTATATTGATCAAAATGTATTTTTTATACATATATATTAAATAGTGAATATTATAAGAGAAATTTTTGGACCACTAAGTGGAGCTTAAATTTTTCATCATAAAAGTATTTGACAAGAATTGGGGAGGCTAGCACGAGCAGAGCTAGAATCCGATGTACGCTTTGGCTGAATCAAGTAATTTTAGTTTACGTTAATATATATATATATATATATATATATATATAGATGTTTAAAGTTTAAATTTAAAACTCAATTATTAATACCTAATGTCGCTATCCTAGAATTTAGAGTTCATAAAATTCAAATCATGGCTCCATTCCTGATATAGAAATTTTTGGGATCTTCGATTGATGAGAGTTCTAAGACTTGATATAAATCAATGCAAGAAGTACATATCTAGATTTTAATTAAGTTTAGAAAAATATAAAATTTGATACTCCGTATTTGTGGAGCAATAATGTTTTATCAACAAAACCCAACTTATTTTTTGCTGAAAGAGCTATAACAGCTGCTCTTTTCCATCCACCATAGCTTTTGCCATCAAATGGTGAAGAGACGAGACTCATCCCTGGATAATCCGAGGGATGGAGATAGTAAGGGTGTGAAGAATCAACCATATTAGTTATGGAAGATCCAGCTGTCACGACCCAACTTGGGGCCGCGACGGGTACCCGGGGCTAACCATCGAGCACCGCTCGTGCTATCATTTCCTTAACCCATTTAACAATCATTCATCGATTCCTTGTTAACTTTAAGAAGGATCTGGTTTTCATTACAGAATATAAGGCTCTAATACAAAAACATATCTCAATATACTTATAAACATACATACTATCCACTTCATGGAACCACATAACCCACATCGAGTATCTTCGAGCCTCTATTGGATGACATATACAAATATACACAAAAGGATCAATCGAATAGCACCTCCGGAATAGTGGAGTGCTCCTATAAATCTGTAGACGACTCCTACAGATCTGCAGCGTTTCCCTGTCTACCTGTGGGCATGAGCACAACATCCAAAAGAAAGAGGATGTCAGTACGAGCATTGTACTGAGTATGTAAGGCATACATCAAGAAATAAGGAGAAAATAAGAAGATAAAGTAAATACAAGAAGATAACAAGTATCTGCTTGCCTCTTAAGGCGGATTCATGCATGCATACTCATAAAACATCATATCATATATTGCCGCGGAACGTGCAGCCCGATCCATATATCATCATATATCAATATAATGCCGTGGAACGTACGGCCCGATCCATCACCCATATATCCCGCGTCCGGGATGAGATCATAATATGCCAGCTGACCAGGTGGCTATGCGTCTATAGCGCCTCACCTTTTCCCATATCTCCTGAATACATATACATATCATATACTTATATAATATACATAGCATGCATAAGAGCCCAAGAAAAAGCTATGACTCTATCGGAGTGACGTAAGGTCGGTAGTAGGTAGCCTCCAACTATATTATGGATTAATCATGATCGTCATGTCTCACTTTGAAGGAACAATTATTATAAGGTGGGACTATCAATGAAGAATACAGGTATGAATAATAACATCAAGAGTAAACATAAAATAGGGTCATAATCTTATAAGAAGTCAATCCATATTTTTTTGGAATCTTAGAGAAAATGTAGTCATCATTCATGAATAAAATCGAGAAGTCAATAGATCGCTCAACATTCTCATGTCGTCTTTGAGGTCGTAAAATTGGAACCTTTAAACATAATGTTGACACCCAATTTTGTCCCGCCTCTCCTCCGAAATACCTATTTACGCTTCTAATATTTTGGCAAATCTAAAAAAAATGTATTTATATTTTTACTATAATTATTAGTTTTTATTAATACCGGCATTGCATTATGCTGTCATTATCTTTTATTACCATTTCTACTACCATTATTATTATTATTATTATTATTATTATTATTATTATTATTATTATTATTCACAATTTTTATCATTTTACCAGCTTATGCACACGCATCGCATTTATCTTCACGTAATTTAATAATAGCATTTACTTACTGTTGAATCTCAAATATATTATCGCCCGGCTATTACGACGTCATTTTATTTTCATCTAAATATTAATAAACACGTACTTTATATTAGGGGGTATTTTAGCACACTCAGTAAATGATTAATTTAAAACGAGTCTCTTTAGAACCCGTATTATTTTCGGGTCAATTCATAAAATCAGCCCACATTTTAATTCACCCCAGCCCAAAAATAAATATCCCAGCCCATATATTTTCAGCCCACCACATCCAATACCCGACCCGACCCGATTAGCCCATTCCCTTATTTTACCTTAATCCCTAATCTCTCTTTCTTTCCCCTTCCACTCAGCCGCCTCCCTCACTCTCTCTCTCTTCCGCTCTTCCTCACCCCACACCACGCTCCTCTTCAACATCCACTCCTCCTTGTCCCCCCACGCCACTGTCACCCCCACTTCGTCTTGTCCCCCGCTCTTCTCTCTCTTCTTCACAAGAAACCCTAAATCGCCTTATAAATAGTCATCTCCAAATTAGTTGAAGGGGAGGGTTTTTTCGATTCATGGAATCCTCCAAGAACAGGTTTGTTTTAGTGGCAGAATCCCCTAGAGACTAAAGTTGGAAACCCCCCTAAAAGATATCAATTTGTAGTAGTCATATATTTTGGTGATTGATAAGAAACATATCAAATCATTTCTGTCCATTTTTCGCTCTGGGTTCTGTTTCGGATCTATACAAATTCGGAGTGTGGTGTTCGAGTGTGAATCAAAGACCCCGCATCCATTTCGCTGCACCCGAAGAAGGTAATACCCCTTCCATTAGTTATTTTTAGTAAATGTTTGAGGGCTTAAACTGCTTGTGTGATTCGTTTGATCAGTTATGATTTAATTCCTGTTTGTGTTTGTTTTAGTTGTATTACGCGTGTTTGAGCTTAGTTTGATCCTGTGTCTAGTTCTGTAGTTATTCAGTTCTATGTTAGATATCGATTTGGATTAATCATGTGTTTTGTTAGGTTCACGTTGCTTATTTGTTCTTCATAAGATTAGTTCTGTATATTAGTTTGTGGTTTGCTAACGACGTGTATGTGTTTACCTTCAGTTTGTTCCGCGATGGTTCATTTTATGCTTTGTTTTGATCAACCATATGTATCCAGCTTATAGCAGTTTAAGTATAGTTTGTATGCTCAATAATGATTGTTCACATATTAGTCCAGGTCTGTAGCTACTTAGCTATGCCATACATGTCCAGCCTTGACCAGTCATGCATCAGATAAACCTGTGGTTTTACCTGGCTATGGTTACAACATTTAGTTTAGGTTTATTATTATTCCCCATACTATTTTGGCAGAAATCCTATTGGTACAATTGCATATGTTTATTCAGATGTTTTAGTAGTTCAATAAAGAATGTGAATATTGTTTCAGTTTAGTGTCTCTTTCATATTAATTTGGCATAAGCATATTGACCTTTTGTGCCTCTGTAGTCGTTGGTTTGATTTGAACCTTGTTTGGCAGTTGTGTCATGGTAACCTCACTCAAAATATGACAATGACCTTCCTTATTTGACTAGAATATGTTGTTAAGGTCAGCTGGTAATAAAAAAGGAATGAGTTTCAACATTGTAGATTAAGTCATAAAATCTATGTTCTGAATCTCATCTGTCTACACTAGAAATGCCAGCTTTTGGTTTTGTATTGTTTAAATCCCCTGGGTATGAGTTCATACACTAAGGTCCCTGCTTGTTCTATAAGAATTTGGATAAACATTTGGCCTTAGCATAAGTTCATTCTGATCTGCTTAGTGGAGTGTGTATTAGTTCAAGTTAAACATTAGCCTGTTTCTTTTTTTTTTTTTTGCCATTCTTAGTTTGGTTGTTGTTGTAATCTATATCTAGTCTAGATATTAGCATATGATGTAACTTTAAAATGGTTTTGAAGCTACTGCTGAAACTTCAAACTGATGACAGTTTTAAAGGTGTAACTTTGGTTTCAATATAGTTTGTCTAAATTTCTAGTTTGTAGTTGTTTCTTGGCAAGAACCTGCACTGCTATTGTCAATCTCCAGATCAGCCCTTGGTTGGACTCTAGGATCCAGGATCATATATTGCATCTCAGCCATGCATTTGTAGGTCATACTATCCTTAGCATCATCATTGACTAGTCTATCCTGTTGGAACACCATATTAGCTTCATCCTGGATTATGACCTCTGTGCATGTCACCATTTGCATTGTACCTACACTGTTCTGATTAATCCCCTATATGTTGATGTTGACATATCTTCCTTCCTTGCTATCCTGCCTCTCATCATAAGCATCCCCTTCATCTCTGTGTATGCTTCCTTATAGTTCACAGCCTACTTGTATCTCTTTGCATCCATTCCCCTTACCTTGTTATGTCCTCATATGTGTGATTATGTGTCTCCCCTGCCTCCTTTTTCTTGCATCTCAGCTTGCCTTCCCATGCATACTCTCTTATCTTGTGCAACACCTCATCTGAAACAACTCTCAACATGCATTTAATCATCTACACTGTAATTTATCAAGCCTCTCTCTTGTTTCAGCCTAAATACAAAATTATTTGGTAAGCATGACCTCTTGCTGTGGATAAGGTGTCTATATGGGTTGACCATTATATTAGCTATGCCTGCATCCCATGTATGCCTCTTGTTTGAAATCAGTTCTGCCTTCTCTTTGAACTGCCACCTTATTTGAAGGATTTTGTATATCTAGCTTACTTATTGTTGCATTAGGTGTATAACCACATAGTGTTGATTCTATTCTAGCTTAAACAATGAGTTTGGTGCACTATTAGTATGATTGTCAGTTAGCTCAATTCCTTTATTTAAGGTGTAAGCTAGTTATAGATTTCTTTTAGTTCAAATGTTATTTGTGTGGTATAACTATATAAGTGTTTGTTACTAACTCTGTGGGATGGCCATAAGCTTGGTTTGCTAAGAATCAGTAGCTTAGTGGATCTCAGCTTAATAGGCATTGTTTGGATCAGTTTGCTTTAGTATCATTTCTTGCTGAAAATGAAGATGATTTAGTTAAGTATGACTTGGGGGTTTAGAGATCATTTAAGTTTGGATATCAATGTATGATTAAAGAGACTATGGTCCAATGGGCCTGTGTACCTAAATGTTCATTTAGTGTTCAGCTAAACTTACGAAGAACTATTTCATTTAGTAGCAACAATCATGCCTTGAAGAGTCTACTACTGGTTTAAAAGACGAGTTCTGTCCAGTTATGGGTTTGCCTGACGCATTTGAAATAATAATCTTATCATTTCGGAATTAGTTTGGTCTAAAATATATATGTGTGCGAACTTCTGTTGTGTTTGGAAGCTATATGAGAATCCTTTTAAACACCTAACTTTGCAGCAAACCCAAAATACTTTGATGTGTCTATTTCATTTCATGACAGTTTGATTTTAAGGTTGGTTTATGTTAAACTTTGCTTCCCCTTGTATTGCACTGCTAAAGTATATTTATTTTCGACATTTGTTTAAGATCTTATATGCTTTTCATACGCGCCATATTTGATTATGTATGTATATGTACATGTTTAACTTATGCATTGATTAGATACTAATCCTTTTCTTTCCATTTTCTTTATGCATGAACATCGCATACGAGTCCGGGGAACTCATCTTCTCCTGTATTCGGCGTTGGGCTAAAATCCTAACGAAACTCTTCTCCCCGTCCAGCCCATCCGCAACATATACATAAAAAGAAAGGAATTTTGGGCTAAAGCCCAATGGCAAAACAGTCCGCAGCAATTGGGCCTTAAAATGGGCTAGATCCATTCATTTTTTCTCCCCATCTACCTTATTTTTATTGTTGTGTATTTTTTTTATTTTTTTGCTTTGTATGACTAACACCTTATCTTATTTTATTTTCTTAACTTAAATGAATCCTAGTTAAATTAGTGGTTTAGTTTTAATATGATGGGTAGTTAATAAAAAAAAAACTAACATTAGTTCCATAAGTTTCATTCCCTTTTTTATGTTAAAATTATTTATAGTATTTATTTTTATTAGAATAATTGATTTTCAAAATAGCATGACTACATATTTTTGAGCTAAAAGAATCATGATTTGTTCTTGCTATCTTAAAAATTAAAAACGTCACTAATATTGCAAAATACGAGTTCAAGTATGCTTTACAAACAATTTTTTCAAGAGTTACCTAACTATGCGTCTTTTAGCCAAGTATAGTTAATATAAAAGAAAGAAAACTCATACCCTTTCCATCACATTTTAAAGAAAATAAGTCTAGGTATTTCTACATCACCATATTGATATAATACAAATTTTGTCTAAAGTTCACATTTTGCTAAAAGGCTATAGGCGAGTTGTTATATTTTTGAAAGTCTTATTTTCAAGAACATTACTACATTTTCATTCAAGGCTTAGCATGTCCAAGTTTTATTTTAAATAGTATTTAATTTTTTTTTTTTATGCAATACATCATATTTTCTACAAGTATTATTTTAAATGACATCATTATTACTTTCATTTAAAGTCTTAGCGATATTTATAAGTCTTATTTTAAAAATGACATTCAAAGTTTTCTTTCATATTATATTTTCTGTAAATCTTATTTTCACTAATATTATTTTCCTTTTTAAAACTTTAGCAACATTTGTGAACCATTTTTTTTATGCATTATATTTACTCTTAATTAATTAACCTAAGTTTGGCCGGATAACCGTAGTTAACGGATTCTAAAGGATGCCTAACCCCTTCCCTTTAGGATAATATAGAACCCTTACCTAGAATCACAATGATTAAGCAGACTATTAACGGAGGTTTAGTTACCTTTACCTTAGTTAATAAATGAGGTGTCCTAATTCACCGTTAAATTAATTAGGTGGCGACTCCTTAAAATAAAACAAATAGGAATCACCAATATGTTGTACTCCTAAAATTAACCCGGTTAAAATGGGGTACGACACATAAAGCCGTTCTCATCATAACATGCTCATCATATATGCTCATCGTAATATGTTCATCATAGTATATACATAAAGACTCTAGAACAACTATACTCTATCGAGGTAACAGAAGGTCGTGAACCCTCAATTCCATTATGAACATTTATAACCATTCTGCCTCACCTCGAAGGGATTAATGTATGAGGTGAGTATAAGCAAGGAATGACATCCTATCACTACTAAACTCATAACATTGCTCTTATCTCGTATAATTATTCATGATCTTAGACTCTTAGCCTTTAGGAATGTAGGAGAATCATGAGGATGAAAGAAGAATCATGTCATAGGATTCATGCCATGGAAGAAAAGGACTAGCCTCACATACCTTGGACGTTTACCGTTCTTATCGCTTGCTCGTTTCCCTTATGATGCACTCGTATATACCTTCAAGAGAGTTCATGCCGTCGTTAGTTAAGCAATTATAAAAAAACGGGCTTCTATTTCTAGGGAAAATTGGGCAGCATCTCCTTTGTTTCTACTACGTTTCTCATATTCTATTTCAGCTCCCAAACATTCACAACAATAATCACAATATAGAAACCAACAATCATCGCTTATATACATTTAGCAAAATTCACCAATTTCCTCCAAATTCTCCACATTTAGTGATTTTAGCCTATCATCACATCTCCTCATACGTCACACTTATCCCATGGTCTAAACGATACTTATAATATATTCATGATCACAACATATCAACATTCATGATTTCCATTCAATTGTGACACTACTCATGCTTTTAAAAACTCATTTTCCATGTTTTTCTACAATCCAAGCATCTTAACCTTCCAATCCCTTAAACAACATAGTAAAATCATGAAACATACCTTAGATGATGGTGGAACAAGCTTTGAATGGAATTCTTCCTCTTGCACCAAAGTTTCACTTTGCCTCCTTAGGGTTTTCTTGAAGAAGATGAATCCTACTTGAGTTTCATATGCTTTGTTCCATGGATTTTATGTTGTTTCTCGTCAATTCCCCTTGAAGTTTTCTTATGGAAGAATGTTAGAGTATTCTCTAGAGGGTTCTTGAAGTGAAGAGTGGAAATGAAATGAAAAAAAAATGGAAAGGGTCCCTTATATTTAAAATTGAAATCTGGCCGAGGGACTTTATACGGACCAACATACGGTCCGTATAATTTTTACTGACCGTATGTTGGACCGTATGTTTGGTCCAGTGAACTATATGGTGCTGGGCCAAATCCACGATTGGACGTACGGTCCGTGGATTTTATACTGCCTGTATGTCTGGCCGTATGTTTGCCCATTTTTTCGAGACTTGTTCTTGTCTACTCGTTTGATCTCCGATCCTTATGGAACCTTCTTAGTACTTGCTTAACACCTCAATACCAATCTTAGGGACGTTATAACATGTCTCTAACCATCATTATGCCATCACAGAATCGTTATTCATTATTTTCATCTGATACACAACATATGGTTCGCTTTTCCTTACTAACTTTCTTTCCTCATCTCGGATGTCCTTGAGATCTTAATTAGGGTCATTTATATCATTTCTTGCTCGTCAAAACATCGCATATGTTATGTCCTTCGCTCACCCATTCACTGTACATGTACGGAGGATTTCCAAGGTGTAACACCAGCACTCAGCGAATTGCCATGAATATCAGCAGAAGGTGATAGAGAATCACTGAGCACACTAGAAGTTGCCATTGTGAATCAATAAGTTAGAGAAGCGAAATTTAGTAAAAAAAAAATTAAAAAAAAAAAAATTAAAACTACAGGATTAAACCTGCTCTGATACCATGTCAAAACAGAAACTGAAACTGCAAATAAAATAATAAAGCAGTGAAGATTTGGAAATTTTCCCTTTTCGTGTATTGAGTTCCTAATGCACTGTACATGGTCTCCTATATATATATATACACCTATTTAGATTCCTTTATCTAACCAACTAATGCCAAGTGGCAACAAATTATTTGGTAGGCTAAAATAAGTCTTTGCTAAAATGAACCTAACTGAATGAAAATGACAGGAAAGGAATATTTATGTTGGTGCTGATTTCGTATGGGCCTACATATGTAAAAATGGATTGAAGCCCAAATGTACATAAATAGACCCATTCATTGTAACCCATCTTTTCCGATATCTTCTCCGACAAAGTTTTATAGGAATTGTTTGTGTCATACATATATTATATTTACACTCTCAATTTTTTTATCCGTTAAGATTAAATTTCTGAGTACATTCTCAATTTTTTTTCCGTTAAGATTAAATTTCTGAGTTTCATATAAATACTAATTACGAGTAAGTATTTACTGTTTTTACGTCCCATCGTAACAGCAAATTAAGACAATATAAATAAACATTGCAAATCGTTTGAAAGGGGAAAACCATTTACAGCTTTCCTTTATTAATTCAAATTTATATCTTACATAGTTACATTAAAGTACAGCAGGTAAAAGAGGCCATGACCTAATTTAATTGCCTCTCATAGTCTCATGTACAATTTGCACACATAACAATTGAGTAAGCAGTACTACAATTCGTACTATTTTACTTTTTTCGTGATAACTCGTATTATTATTACAAACAAAGTGGAAAATAACATGAGGATAACTCAAAGTTTTCCTTTATTCAACCAATCTCATATTATTACACAAAGTATATAATATTAGGGCACAAAGTATATATTATTAGGTAATGGATCAGAAGAAAATGATTATTCAGTGCTTGTGATCCTTTTGTTTCTAACAGCACATGGCTTTACATACATCATCGACAAAACCACCACTGTTGTTGCTGTTATTGTTATTGTTATTGTTATTGTTATTGTTGTTATCATCGTCGTTGTCGTCATCATTCTTTTTTGGGCATTCGCAAGCAAAACACATTAAATTAAAACCAACTTTTCCTTTCCTCCCGCCATCTTTTTTCTGACCGTGAAGCGTTGCGTCGTTCATCTTAATTGTGTTCTGAACTTCATTTGCTGCATCAAAATTTATGTATAGTACTCTATTTGATAATGGAGAAAATAAAATATGTTAAAAGAACGTAACTAAATATAGCATATTTTTAATAATTATATTATTTTCTTTTATCTATAGTCAAAGTCAATACCACGTTTTTCATATAGGATCAATGGTTACCTAGACTAGGCAAATGCTAGAAACAACTATGCCCATCTGCTACATGGGATATCTAAATTTTACCCTTAATTATATTTTGGGGGTATTTTACATATATTCTTGTGCTAGCTAGTAAATTGTCTCAGTATCTACTCTTGACTTTGAATGAGCTCCAACATAGAGTATGTGAGTTCAATGTGTTAAGATATTTCGAGAAAAAGGTTCAAGTACTCATCTACTTTTAATTATGGTAAAATTTACTATATTTTATATATCGGGTTAATGTTAAGGATATAGATGACTTTATATTAAAGCGAAAGGTAAAACTAAGATATTATTCGTATAGTAAAAGATTTTTTATTTTTACCATTTTCCCTTTAAACAATGCACTTAATTTAATTTGTCATATGAAGATTTTTATTAGTACTTAAAACTACAATTGAAAAACTTACACTCAAGCATTGGAAGTGAAGGCTCAACCATCTCTCTTGCAATAACCTCTGATGATATTATCAGAAGAACCAAAGAATAAATAAGCAAAACATTTGCCTTGAATGCCATTTTGGATGAATTTAATTAACTTATAGAAGTTTGTTGATATTTAATTTGTGGATGATCAAACAATATGCATTCCTCTCCCATTTATAGATACTTTTAAAAAGATTTGGCATTTTGGCGTACCAAACTTTAAAAAAATAGTGAAACTCCACACGATGAATTGCCCCATAGCTTAGCTGCCAACTCTTTAAATTTTTTAATCTTTTCTTTCCTGTTAAATTGATGAACCTATGTCTTTTAGTTTCTAGTATTTTTGTGTACCGTGCAAATTTTATGTGTAAATTACGTTTTGTTTACATGTATGTTGTACAATTTTTATGAGTAGGTTACATTTTTTTACATCAATCTGAAATTTATATTTGTAGATACAAATTCTATCCGATCACGTCCATACAAAATTTGAGCTAAGACGCAATTTGTGATCAAATGAATATTGCAAATATAAGGGGGTGTTGATTCTTTAAGTCTAGTTACTCCAGTTTGTTAGTGAGATCCAACTGTATTTTGAATAGAATATCAAGTATTAGGTAAATTTTTCTGTTGTCAGAATATGAAAACATGTCGAAGACAACTCTAACTCTAATGATTATGCTATTTTCATAAGGTATTTTGATGGTTTTCAGTTCATAAGCAAATTTGCACAACCAGTACCACATCTCCTCGGCATATGGGGCAGCAAGCAACATCACCTACAGCTTATGATATTGACTTGGGAGATGGTGATGACATGTCCGATGGGGATAATGAGGATGCTATGCTAGACATATGCTTTGATAAGGTGGTCAAGGATGGAGATCTCTCACCTAGGCAACAAAGAAGTGGAAGCAACAAAAGCAAAACGAAGACACATGGAAGGAAACACAGTTGGGATGGTAAGGTGACTGAGGAATTTGTTCCAAGGCACCCATCGATCCGATTGGCGAAGCAGAATCATCTGATAGTGTCAACAACTTTAAAAAGATCTAATAAATTCAAGAAGTGATGAACTATCAAGTATTGTTGGACAAATTTGAAGAAGAAGACAAGAGGAAAATACTTCAGATTGACGGGCAAGCTATCTTTTTTAGTTCATACATATATAACATGAAGTTTGAGGATGATAACTCAACTTTATTCATGACTTTTATATTTCGGAAAAGGGCCAAAATTATCCCTGAACTTTGGGAAATAGTTCATCCATACCCTTCGTTATACTTTAGGGCCAATTATACCTTTACCGTTATACTATGGGGTCAATTATACCCTTATGTCTAATAGCTGCCACGTGGCATCATCCTAGCCCTTCAAAATTATTTTCCCCTCAAATAATTTTTTACCCACTAAAATAACCCAACCCGACCGGACCTGAATTTTTTTTCCAGCCAAAGTGATACGGACCCAACCCATTACCCCTTGGCTGGAAAAAAAAAAATCGAGTCGGGTTGGATTATTTTAGTGGGTAAAAAATTATTTGAGAGGAAAATAATTTTGAAGGGCTAGGATGATACCACGTGACAGTTGTTAAATATAAGGGTATAATTGACCCCATAGTATAACGGTAAGAGTATATCCTAAAGTATAACGAAGGGTATGAATAAACTATTTCCCAAAGTTCAGGGGTAATTTTGGCCCTTTTCCGTTTTTATTTTTACATTACTTAAGCATCTTCATTTGTAATATAATCATAGAGTGTATTATAAACTCTGTGATGATCATAGAATATCTAGTTTTCTCTATCTCTTATTTTCTTCATGCTTGTTAATTAGCAGAGGTTCATTACTTCATAAAAAAAATCTAGTAATCCACTATGTCAAGAGTCATGGAAAAAGATCGGTCAAAATGGACACTTGCTTAATCGAACCAAAATAGGTTTTCACATGAAATTTGCACTGAATGGCCTTCATCGATATCATACTCTGAATTATATCTCCATTAACGTAACGGCCTAAATTTTGGCTTTAAAAGCAATTGAATATTTTCATTTATATCAAAATTTAAACTAATGTGCTAACGAAATGACCTCATAAAGGTTATTGTCCGAATGCTAAAAATTGTACTCCCTCCATCCCAATTTACAGGGGCGGAGCTACAGTGATATAGGGGGGTTCGGCCGAATCCAGTAGCTTTTTCATAGACCTTGTATTTGTATTAAAAAAATTAGTAAATATAGATAATATTTACTTGCGAACCCCCATACATAAGCAAGCAAACGGTTCAGTTGTTGGGTAGTGCCTAGCGAAGTGCTATCCCACTCGTGATGCAGGTTCGAATCCCACTAGCGCCCATTGCTTTCTTTTTTGTTTTCTTTGGTATAAAGCAGTGTAGTTTTTCCATTGGGATTTGTGGGTACAAAATATAAAATTAACAATCCAAACCCAAAAGTAAAAAGGCAAACGAAGCAGCTTTTTCCATTGGGATTTGGGGTACAAAATATAAATTGTACCAACAAAGCCAAATCTTTCTCTTTCTCTTTATATTAACGATCCAAAGCCAGCTTTTTTTTTAAGTTCATCTTTCTCTTTCACAACAAAGCCAAATCAAAAATAAATTTTCAAAAAAGCTAGGGTTTTAACTTTTGCTTGAAGCCTGCAAATCACCACTTCGTTTGCCCCCTTTCACTGGAGAACGCGATGCCGACGGACCTCTGATTGCTGACTGCCGACTGGTATGGTATGTGGTCCTTTTCCTGTTGACCTTCTATATTTATGAAATTTTCCTGTTTTGCTTTCCAAATTTCAATACCAAACAAGTATGTGGTCCTTTTCTTATTTCTAATTTTTATATAGAGTGCAATATGTTTCTTTTTAAATATGAGACTACACAGTATACAAGCTTAAGATATTTTTTGCAAAATAAATTACTTTAAGATTGTGAACTATGATTGATTAAAGAAGTGCAAATGCTGTTTTTAGATGAGTCTACACTAAGATTATTTGATTGTTAAATGTTAACAGCCTTTAAAAGCTATGGTGAACTACATCAGATTTATATTGCTTTTGTATGCTCTCCAAAATTTGAAGTGTAATTTGTGTTTTCTTGACTTTTAGGATCTTTAAGCAAAAGTCAAGATGATCACGAATTTCTTCAAGCCTCAAGCTCCTTCAAATACTATTCCTAGCTCTCCTTTGCCAAGTTCTTCGTCGCCTGTCAATCTTTTCAATGCATCGGATAATGACAAAGTGTTGGCTGATTTGGATCTTAAATCAGATCCTGCTGAAAGAAAACAAATGTCGAAATTTTCTCCTAATATACGTGACCGAGTGAGGAGATATTACATACTAAAGAAACCTTGCTAATCTGAAGAATTTGAATTTCCAAGTAGAGATATTGGAGGAGAATTGCGTCATTTTAATCCCGATTGGTTTGACGATCCATATTCTCAATGGTTAGAATATAGTGTTAAAAAAGATGCAGCATTTTGCTTATGTTGTTACTTGTTTAAAAATGAGCTTGGAGGATATGGAAAAAAAGTAAGTGATGCTTTCACAACGAAAGGTTTTCGAAGTTGGAATAAAGGTATAGAAAGGCTTAAAAAGCATGTGGGTGAAGTGAATAGTGTTCATACTCGACGTTTCATGATGATGCTAGATTTGATGAATCAAGAACAATCTATTCTAACTTCATTTGACAAGCCTTTCGAGAAATTTAAAGGTGATTATCGGGTTCGCTTGAATGCTTCGGTTGATGTGATAAGGTATCTTTTAAAAGAAGGAATGCCTTTCCGGGGTCACAATGAGTGTGTAACTTCTACAAGAAGGGGTCATTTTCTAGATCTCTTAAAGTGGTATGCCGATAAGAAGGAAGATGTAAAAAATGTGTTACTAGAAAAATCTCCAAAAAATAACACCACGACTTCTCCCGATATCCAAAAAGACATTGTGAATTCTTGTGCAAAAGAAACAGTGAATGCAATTATTGAAGACTTGAACGGAGATTACTTTGGGATATTGGTTGATGAGTCTAAGGATGTTTCTCATAAGGAACAAATGGCTCTTGTCTTGAGATATGTAAACAAGGAGGGTAAAGTTATTGAGCGTTTTCTTGGTCTTGTTCATGTGAAAGATACATCTGCAAAGTCATTGAAAGAAGTGATCTATTCTTTGCTTTTAGACCATTCTTTGAGTCGATCTCAAATACGGGGACAAGGTTATGATGGAGCTAGTAACATGCAAGGAGAAATTAATGGTCTTAAAACTCTGATTCTGAAAGATAATTCTTCGGCATATTGCGTACATTGCTTTGCTCATCAATTGCAATTGACTCTTGTAGCCGTTGCAAAAAAAACATCATGATGTGAATAATTTTTTTGACATTCTTGCCAATATTTTAAATATCGTTGGAGGTTCTTTTAAGCGTAGGGAGATGCTTCGAGATGATCAAGCTGAAAAATTAGAGGAATTACTAGTGCTCGGTGAAGTTCATACGGGAAGTGGATTAAATCTAGAACTTGGACTTCAAAGGCCTAGTGATACCCGTTAGGGATCTCATTTTAAGATGGTACGTAACTTCATTTCCTTATTCTCATCAATTGTGCATGTACTTGGAGTTCTTGCAAATGAGGGTGCAAATTATCATGAGAAAGCAATGGCAAAAAGTCTAGTGGAAGACATAAAGTCTAGTGGAAGACATTAGATCTTATGAGTTTATCTACATGTTGCATTTGATGTTGAAAATTTTGGTGATTACATATGATTTGAATATGGCTTTCCAACGAAAAGATCAAGATATTGTTAGTGCTATGAAGCTTGTTGATTTCACAAAAAAAAATTTGCAATCAATGAGGGAATCTGAATGGAATTCTTTGGTAGAAGACGTCTCCTTATTTTGTGAAAAGAATGGTATTATGATCCCGGAAATGAATGAGAAGTATGGTCTTGGAAAGTCGAAGCGTAAAAGCTCAAGTGTTATCTGTTCTCATCATTTGCGTGTGGAAGTTTTTTATGCTGTTATTGATTTGCAACTTTCAGAGCTTAACAATCGTTTTAGTGAAGTGAATACTGATCTACTTCTTGGCATGGCTAGTTTGAGTCCCGAGAATTCTTTTGCAAATTATGATAAAAACAGGATCATGAAGCTTGCTACTTATTATCCAAATGAGTTCGGTGCTTCCAAGCTTGATGATCTTAGTTTTGATCTTGACAATTATATTTACTATGTGAGAGAAGTGGACAAAGCTTTTTCAAATTTGAAAGGACTTGGAGATCTTTCAATGGCGTTGGTTAAATCAAATATGCACAAGACATGAGGACTTGTTTATTTGCTTGTGAAGTTAAGCTTGATATTACCTGTGGCTACTGCAACAGTGGAAAGAGCTTTTTCCTCAATGAAGTTTATTAAAAATGACTTGCGAAGTAGAACTAGTGATGGCTTTTTGAATGATTGTTTAGTTTGTTATATAGAGGATGAAGTATTTGAAAGTGTACCTAATGATGCGAACATTGATCGTTTTCAAAAGATGACAACTCATCGAGTGCAATTGTAATGATAATGCTTATATTTATGTAGTATATAAGTAGTTTGTCGCTTTTTTGAATATATTAAATACCGATACTTGTTCGTTAGTTTAACGGTTGTTATACATTAGCTTGAGGTCCTTGTCATGTCTTATGATTCGAACCCCCAGACTTGAAATCCTGGCTCTGCCTCTGCCAATTTATGTGGCATTTTTAGCTTTTCGAGGGTCAATTTAACTAAATTTTGAAGCTAAATTGAATTAGATTAACTCGATATTTTAACATCAAAATTTATATATTTGAAAAGTACACGAAAAGTACTATAAATTGCAACTTTTTTCATATCCATTTGATGAAGAAAAACATCTTAAAATGATAGTCAAAGTTTATACAGTTTTAATCTGGAGAAGCGAAAAGTGTTACATAAATTGAGACAGAGGGAATACTCGCTGTCGCTAGTCACTTTTCAGACAATTTTAAGTAAATAATTAGTATTTGATAATTGTTATAAAAATAGCCACATTTGATAGGAAAAAAATATTATAGTGCCATGGATTTCAAATTTAAATAAGTAAAAGTCCAAAATATGGTCATGGATTTGGCGAGAATTTTGAACTTAAAGAAAGTAAAACTATATGATAATATCTTAAATTGTATCCTAAATTTCCTCTGGGATACTATGATGAAGTTTCACTTTCTTAAAATCGAAATTCATGCATGACAATTGCATGAAGTCTTAGACTTAGCTATTTTTGAGGGACTTTTGAATCTATAGCAATATTTCAATTACATAAGTCCCCAAAGCGGTTAATTTTGGAATTTTACCCACACAAATGACCCATTTTACAGTCGCACAAACACGAACAGGGAAACACACAAAATAATTGGGCGGATTGGCCTTCAGATGGGTTGGTCTTTAATTTTTGTCCCTTAAATCGCTTTTCTTCAATTTTTGCTTCTACTTCTCACTTAATGAGAATTTGTGAGCTAAAGTATCCTCATTCATTGGTTCATGAAATTAGAGATTCTTGGTTCGAACCCAGCAATGTTAAAAAAAAAAAAAAATCTGCTAGGCAAGATTTTCATAAAAACTATGTCGCCGGACAAGACACAGTTTTATAGTATCCTACAGAACTATGCCGCCAGACAAGACATAATTCTGTAGGATAACTTAATTTACACAGAACTATGCTGGAGAAGGCATAGTTTCTATATAACTTAGTTCCTACATAACTATGCCGGACAAGGCCTAGTTTTGTAGAAATTAATCTATAGTATGAAACTATACTGGAAAAGGCATACTACATAACTATGCCTTATAGCATAACTCTGTTGGGTTCCAATCCACAGTGTCAGAGGTATTTTTGGCCATTTCTTTTATTATTTAAAGTGTCGAAGGACAAAAATTAAGGCCCAGCTATTTGAGGGGCAAAATTAAAGACCACCCTGAAATCGAATATTTGTGCGAATGACCCGGAAACACACACTATAATCTTCAAGGGTGTGGTCGGTATGGAGGAAAATGTTTTCCTAGAAAATAAGTGAATTTCCACTTAATTTCTCATGTTCGTTTGGGTCGTGGAAAATAAGTGAATTATTTACTTATTTTCTCATGTTCGTTTGGTTGATAGAAAACGTTTTCCGGAAAATACTCATCCACGCCTCACCAACTCCAACCCAACCCATACCCCACCTACACCTCACTCCCACCCACCCACCTACGCCCCCCCTCCAAAAAAAATTATTTTTTGTTTTTGTTTTTTGCACCCCTACCCCAACCCTCACCAACTCCAACCCAACCCCATACCCCCCCACCCTCACCCCCACCCCACTCCCACTCACCCACCCCTACGCCCCCACCCCCCTCCATTTTTTTTGTTTTTTGCACCCCCACCCCAACCACTCCCGTAACCCACACACCACCCCCTCCCCCCGCACCCTACCCCTACCCCCCACCCACAACATTTTTTTTGAATTTTTTAATTTTTCTTCTAAATTTTCTACACGACCACATGCCCCATCAGCTCCCTCCCCCCTTGCGTGGAAACCTATACCACACCAACACCCCCCTCCCCAACCCCAACATTATTTTTTGAAGTTTTTTATTATCTTTTGTGGGTTTCTACACCCTCAGACACCCCCTACCCAAAAAAAATCTTTTCACCACACAACCCCCCTCCTCCCCCCCCCCCCCCCCAAATAGCCCATCACCCCTTCCAAAAGTTTTAATTTTTAACCACGCAAACATTCAATTTTTATAATTTTCAACTTTTTTTTCAATTTTTTTTGGAGGGGGGGTGGGGTGCAAAAAACCAAAACAAATGTCAAAACGTTTTTTTCAAAAAGAATATTTTTTGGGAGGGGGGTAAGGTGCAGGGTGAGGTGGGGGTTGAGGGGTACAATAAACCAAAAACATGTCAATTTTTTTTTTCAAGAATATTTTTTTTGCTGGGGATGGGGGAGGGGTAGGGTGCAGGGTGGGGTGGGGGTGGAAAAAAAAGTCAAAACTTTTTTTTTTCAATTTGTTTTTTTGCTGGGGGGTGTAGGGTGCAGGGTTTGGGTTTTGGGGGGGGGGGGGGGTGGAGGGGGAGGACTGAGAGGCGTAGAGGTGCGGGGGTGAGGGAGGGGTAGGGTGCGGGGGTGGGGTGCAAAAACAGTCAACTTTTTTTTCCAAAAAAAATAATTGTTTTTTGCCCGGGGGGAGGGGTGAGGGGTAGGGGTGAGGGGGCTAGAGGTGCGGGGTGGGGTGCAATAAAAAAGTCAAAAACTTTTTTTTTTCAAAAAAAGTAATTTTTTTTGCGTGGGGGGAGGGGGGATAGGGTGCGGGGTTTTGGTGGGGGGTGCAAAAAACCAAAAATAATGTCAAAACTTTTTCTGAAAAAAAAAAATATTTTTGGGCGGGGGGAATGGATGGGGGGTCGAGAGTGGTTGGAGTTGGGTGGTTGGGATTGGGTTGGGTGGTTTGTGGAATGAACTTGTGAACTTGTTTCGCCTACTTTTATTGAGGTGGGTACAGGTGTGGGGGGTGGGGGAGGGGTACGGGGTGGGGTGCAAAAAAAAAAAGTCAAAACTTTTTTTTCAAAAAGAATAGGGTTTTTGCAGGCGGGGGGGGGGGGGGGGGGGGGGGAGTTTTGACTTTTTTTCAAAAAAAATATTTTTTTTTCCGGGGGGAGGGGGGGGGGGTAGGGTGCGGGGTTGCAAAAAACCAAAAATAATATTAAAACTTTTTCTCAAAAAAATAAATAAAATTGGCGGGGTGTGGGGGTGGGGGATTGAGAGTGAATGGGATTGGGTTGGGTGAACTTGTTTTCCCTACTTTTATTAGGGAAGTCATTTCCCCAGTTTTGAGGAAATTGTTTTCTAAATTTTTTTATTAAACGAACATGAGAAAATGGGAAAATATCTAGAAAATGTTTTCCTCCGTACCAAACTCACCCCAAGTTTCCTCTGTTATGTAGTACGTATATGGTATATCGTACTTCCGTTGGCTGAAGGATGTGGAGGTAGTCTCTCTACACATTTTCCTTCTCTATCATTTTTTGTAGTAGTATACAAGATCTAAGTTGAAAAATCTAATAAATTTTATATCTATCTTTGCCAGTGTAGCTCAATTTAATTTCTTTTATCATGTTTTTCCCTATTAGTCTTAACATGTATATTTTGCATGAATAAAGTTTGAACTTTAAACTGTTTGTTCAACTTAATTGATTAGTAATAGAAAATTTGAGTAGCTTGAGTAATTCAATAATTAGGAGCTATGATTTTTGGTTTGCATAAGAAAGATTGAAAAAGAACTAGTACTAAATTACGTCTAGAGAAAAATAATGTGTATATATATGAACTGCATAGAATTTCTTCTTTGAAGTAAAAATGCATAATATTTGCCTACCGCTATCTCCGGGGCAGATTCAGAGGATAGATTATGGGTTCACATGAGTTTAATAATTTTTTTCCATCCATTTATATATATATATATATATATATATTAATAAATCCATTAAATATCTTACTGTGAACATAATTATTATTTTAGTATTAACTAAATGTCGCTCTAGGCAGTAGCGTAGCCAGAAATTCTGTAATGGTGTACAAGCTTTGAAGAAGTAATGTTTTTTTTATAACGAATGAGTGAACCAGAAACTTAAAAGCAAAATATGCAATATTTAGCTCAATTATAAAATTACTTGTGACTGGATACATCCCAAAGCCTAATACACAGTCAGCACCAGATATAGAAACTTACAAATACATTACCCATTAATTTTCAAACGCCAAATTCATGTTACATACAAAAAAGTTATCACATCTTCAAGATAGGGATAAGTTTTGCATACATTCCACCTTCTCCAAATTTCATTTTGTGGGATCCATTGTGTCCCAAATACAAACACATCAATAACTCTCAGAGAAAATATAATATCATGACCTCACGACTAACTAAAAAGAGAGAAAGAAGAATATTTTTTATATTCCTTCTGTTTTAATTTGTGTGATACTTTTTTCTTTTCAGTCTATTAAAAAAAGAATGTCATTTTTTTTATATTTAAAAATAATTTAACTTTTTGAGATGATTAACAGTCATACAAATATTGAAAATTTGTTTTAGACCATAAAATTAATTACTTTTTTTTTTTAAATTTCGTGCATAATCAAATACTGTCACATAAATTGTGACGGAAGAAGTATATAACAACAGAAAGCCGCGCTCGGTAATTTATTTTGCAAAGGACGACGGTAAGGAGTAAGGACTAGAAAAAGGTATTTTGTTTATGTACAAAAGACTACAATAAATTTGACTTCGATTCGTTATACCCATTTTTAATTTATGTTAAAAAAATGACACGTCATTAGCCACTTCTTTAAATTTAACGAAGTCAGGAATTCAACATTTCAAAGAGAGTATCGAATAGGCCTTTGCACGAATCGGTTCGGTTCGATTTTGGCCATCATCGAGTTGAAATTTCGAATTTCGATTTTCTAAAATTCTCAACCAAACTAGATCCATTCTAGGTTCAATTTGATTCGTTTTTTATTATTTCGGTTCAGTTACACAAATCGATTTGTTCGGTTTATTCGAAATTTAAACAAGCAACTATTTCATTTCAGTTTTAGAGTAAACATAACAAAAAATAATGAGATCCTAAACTTGCAGCCTTATAACCAAAACATTAACCAAGAAAAAATCATAAACTTGCAAGCATAATAGCATATAAATAGCAAAACAAGAGCTTGACAACTTATGCAAGCATACAAATCCGCCAACACAACATTACATATACCAAATTAGTCATATTAGTCACTAGTGGCATATAAATTCGGTTTGTTCGGATCGGTTCGGTTGATAATTGAAGCAAACCGTAACCAAACCGTTAAACCGTAATATTTTACAATTACATTTGTAAATCGAAATCGAATTGTATTATCCAAATTAAATTATCTGAATTGTTTCGAATCGGTTCGGAAATTCGAATTGAACCGATTTGTGCACAGGCCTAGTATCGAATACTGCGTGAAAAGAAAGATCGGTTATTTAAAAGATTTAGAATCTTTCTTTTGAGTTGCCAGGAATGCTCTATATAATGTGCGGTCAAAAGATTACATACATATGAATTCAACGTCTTCATTACGTGTCAGCACAAGATTGATTTTTCCTCCCAATAACTCTGTGCTATTTCTCGTTCCAATTCCAATATATTGCATCCAACAATTAACTCAACTCCATCAAATTTCGAAATGTCAAATAAGAGTTGGATGTTTCTAATTTATTTATGTTGTGATAAGTTAATAGGTTCAACCATAGACAAGGATAGTCTTGTAATTGTAAAAATTTAAACGCATCCAATTTTTGTACTAAACGTGTAAATGCAAAATAAGCTTAGGAGTTGAGGTATTTGATGACATAGAAGAAGTTGAACCTTCGCTAAAATGATGCACTCCTATTCGGGGGATGAGTATGTATACTCAAGACAATGACATGTGTTATGATACTAGCTAGGCGACGCATAACACACATTTTTTTCATGTATCCAGAGAGCAAAAGATATACCAGACAAATCGCCTACACTATTGGTGGAAAGCTACAAAGAGGAATATTATTGAGTATCTAGCTAAATGTTCAGGGGTCGTTTGGTACATAGACGAAATTATACCAGGATTAATGGGATAATATGTGATATCCCATCTTTAAAGTTGGGATGCATTTTATACTTTATTTGGTACAAAGAATAAATTTATTTGGGATAAATTTATATGAATCCCACAGTTAGTACTGGGATATCTCAGCTAACAATGTACGAAACCACAAGTTAGTGTATAATTGAGTAAGGCTACGCACTAGAGACCATCATGTGCGCTTACCATCAATTCATATACTGTATTTTTCGCTTAATTATAGTTAAGTCATATATGTTTTCACTTGAAGTTAAATTACTTGATTTTGTATAATATTGTGGGCGCTGGTAATACAAGCAAGATCAAGTTGACTTTTCCTATTGTCAAAGTCCACTGCCCTTCCATTGTTGAGCGTCAACATACTATTGTACGTTCACATTTTAGTCCTCATAAATCAGAATCAGAATGCTAGACTTAACAATACCAATGTCGGCAGATATTGCGTATTTTATAGGTTCAATCGAACCAGGTATTTTCTTGGAATGTGATATACATATGTGAAAAGTAATACTTAAAATTTTATTAAATATTAAATTTTGAACACCTCAAGTTTAAATGCTTGATTACATATATAACCATGAAATTCATATTTTAATTCAATGAAGGCATAGAAGCATGGCTGAAATATTATATTGCTTTAATTAATTGGAAGTTGTGTGAGGGGAAAATAATGTTTGGCAGCATTTATGTAGTTAGTGTTAGGTCTTAGAACAAGTTTGAACAAACAACTGTGGTTCAGTTTTAAGATAAAACCACTGTGGTTTGCTCGAGTTAGATTAATTAACTTTTAAACGTTTAAATAAAATCATGCTAGATGTCGTTGATATGCATGATATTAAGGATGTGTTTACTAAGTTGAATTGGCACTAAAAGTCTAAAATAAAAATAAAAAGTTGAAATCTGGATATGTTTGAGGTATAGATGGAGTGAGTAGCGTAGTCACATACAATGAAGGTTGGTCAGTACGAAAACGTATGTCGGAAAATTATATGAAGTGTATCGATCAAAATGTATTTTTTATACAGGGAAAAGGGTCAAATTTACCCTCCAAGTATGATTTATGATTTAAATTTGCCCTCCGTCAAAGTTTGGGATCAAATTTGCCCTCTCTGTTAAAGTTTGGAATCAAATTTGCCCTCCCCATAGGATACTTGATAAATTTACCCTTATATGGATGGAAGTCTGACTTGGACTCCACAACACAAAAAAATTAGCCATGTCGGATCCTTATAGGCTCCACGTAAACTCCCAAACCCAATTCTCTTTTTAACCCGTTTTCCAATCCCAATTCTCTTAACTCGTTTAGACTATTGTTGACACTAAGGCACCATGTAGTAATGTGAAAAGCCGAAGTTTTAATCGCATCGAGGTACACACGTAATGCATGTGATAAAATAGGAGGCATGTAAGAATTTTTTTGCAGCAACAACAACAAATATTTAATATGACCAAGGATTCGTTGTTCTCTCCAGAAACATAGAATTTATCTGACCAACAAAGCTTTCTTGAACATGACATCTATCTTAGGTGAACTTCGACGGAGCTAACTTAACTCATTGTTGTTGCCTCCTTGTCCGAACCTCTCAAAAACTATTCAACATAATTGAAAATGGATTTTCGTTGAAGAGAACTGAAAATGGATTTTCAAAGCTGAACTGCACAAATTTACTTTGTTGTCTTGTTATCACTTTTGCAGGATCATAGCTTTTCTGATCTTACTTTCGGTATACGTTTAGGAATGTATTCTGAGAAAAAAATGTTTTCTTCTGTTCAAAATTGCTCTGAAAAATTCATGAAGAAACCTTCACTATGACAAAACAGATGCTGCAGGGGCATTTTCAAAAGAGAATTGGGTTAAGAGAATCGGGATTGGGAGTTTACGTGGAGCCTATGTGGATCCGACGTGGCTAATTTTTTTGTGTTGTGGAGTCCAAGTCAAACTTTCATCCATATAAAGGCAAATTTATCAAGTATCCTAATAGGGAGGGCAAATTTGATCTCAATTTTTTTTTCTAAAGTTGAATTAAGCTTAAGTTTCATTTTTTAACATAATATCAGAGTTATGTCCATCCTAATTCTTGTAGACCCGATCTTGAACCCACATGTTATATTGTTCACTTTCCATAGTCCAAAACATGCAGGGGGTGATAATTAGGGTCCTACATCAGTGTAGGAAGGCATAATTTATTTTTTTATATGGTTTTGAGAAATGCTCACCTCATGAATTAACTTTTATGGTTGAATGAAATCCCAAATTTCATTTTCTTAAAATATACTAAAAATTTGGAAGCGTTGCGTGAAATTAATCACGAAAGAAACTATTAAATTTTGAAAGAAATTATTAAATTTTACTTTATATGAATGCTTGTACGAATTAATTGGCATGAACAAACACAGTAAATCGCATTATACAAATAATTGAAAAGGGAATGGAGAAACCATTCAGATATTTCCTTTATTTAGTCTCATAGCTTCCATTATATAGGGATTAAATTTGTAGGAAGTACAAAGACATGCATAACACATAAGAGTTGCGTAAACACCGCAACTTATGCTATTATTTTTATTCTTACTTATGTAACAAGTACTATATACTCCATATATTATGAGAAAAGTGAGAATTGAAGTTCCTTTATTCTAATTTCAATTACTTGACTAAGTTTATAAATTAGTAGTAATACTAATTTGGAGGAATATGATCAGGCCAACAACACTTGCACTCTATGCACCAAGACACGACACTTGGGCCTACAGTTTGTCCTATCCACCATGCTGCGGGCACAACCCATTGGGGCCTAATTGGGTCATTCAACGGCCCACTTGTGTCCTGGGCTTCATTTGCTGAACCCAAATACAAGTGATAGTATTCTTTTTAGTACAAACTCTTCTCCATCTTAAATCTTTTTTTTTTGCGGGGCAATTCGTAGAATTGTCCTTCTTTTGGGGTGGTCTTTAAATTTTGCCTCTCAAATTGCTAGTCTTTAAGTTTTGTCCTTCGCCTAAAACACATGGGTTCGGGGTTCGAATTTCCGCTTAGTCAAAAATTTTAAAAAAATTCGCAAGACAAAGTTTGAATTTCGCTCTGCCCCCTCCGGCAGACTTTGTCTTGAGGCATATATTTATTTTATTTTACTTTTCAAGGCAAATTTTTTGTTATGCCTTAAGAAAAAGTTCCACCTTATGGGGCATACTTTTAGTTATGTCTTAACTAAAATCTGCCCCATAAGGCATTACTAAGCTATACATTAAGGAAAAGTTCTGCCTTATCGAACAGACTTTTAGTTATGCCAAATCCGACATTTTTCCTTAAGGAGTGTATGTCGGATCCAGCATGCACACCCCCCAGCCTTGCCTTGCGAAATTATTTTTTTATTTTATGCCTGAGCAGGGGTTCGAACCCAGAACCTCAGATATTCGCCCACCTTTTTAAGCGAAGGACAAAAGTTAAAGACCACAAATATGAGGGGAAAATTTTAAAGACCACCCCAAAAGAAGGGCAATCTGCGCAAAAAAATATTTTTTGCGCGGATTGTACTTCATTTGGCGTCGTCTTTAATTTTTGTCCTTCAAATTGGTGGTCTTTAACTTTTGCTCTCTGCCTTCGCAAAATTCTGCCTTTAGGCAGAATTATGTCCATGCAAATTCTGCCTTGCGAAATTCTATCTTAAGGCAGAATTTGCATGGGCAGAATTTGCAAAGGCAAAGAGCAAAAATTAAAAACCACCAATTTGAGGGACAAAAATTATAGACCACCCCCAGCGAAAGGAAATCCTGCAAATTGCCCGTCTTAGATTATTTGTCGTGGTTACTAAAAATAGTTGTCTCAAATTATTTGTCATTTAAGATGCTCAAGACATAACTAATTATTTTTTCTCCACATTACCCTTAGTAGAATTTTGTCATTAATGGAGATGACACATAAATAGAGTAAACATTACATGAGATAGGTTATAACTTAGACATAAATAACTTAGACACAAATAAGAATAAAGTAGGGCCAATACCCGTCATGATTAATATTTCATATTGGGCATGTAAAACAAAACACAAAAAAAATTATAAATAATTTGAGATGGGGGAAGTAAATGGTGGGAAGAACTTTTTACACTGTCCGGGTAATGAATTTTTATGCTATTGGGTCACCTTTAGCTATTGGTGCCAGTAATTTAATTTTTCTTAAGATTACGAATTTGACATTTTAAGAATGTTTACTTATAGATGTATTTTGGTGACTTGATAATGAGATAAAATTTCTTACATTAACATGTATATAACTTCCCAAAGTAAAAACATGGATTTTTCCTCCGTGTTTCATGTTTTGTAATTTGAAAAAGATCTTAATATACTCATTTACTATAAAAAGTATCTCAATTTTAATCGACGTTTTTTTACACTTCAAGGCTATCGATAATACTTTTATGGTTAACAAATCGTTTCGTATTTGTCCTTGATTTCAGCTGAGCTCTAGCATGGTGCGGACTTCACACGTCAAATTATTTCTGGAAAAGGTCGAAATTAAATTTGCCTCTCTACTTTTGATTATGATTTAAATTACCATCTGCTTTAACTAGGAGCTCTGTTAGGATCAAGGGTAAATATGAAGTGATTTTCTAATGGTAAAGGTACAAATGATCGACCCAAAATATCACATACAATACTTTGTATCAACAGCGAAGCCACCCTTGTCCTAGGGGTGTCAATTAATATCCCTTCGCTGGATAATTGCATCATGTGTAGATAGGTAAAAAGAAATTATACATATATATATAGATTATATGTTGAATCTCCTTGACTTCTTCAGTGTATTTACTTCTTCATATTTTGACTTCTATCAGTAAAATTCTGACTTTGTCACTGCTTCGTACAATGCAACTTTTAAAAACTTTAATTTCCACATAAGAAAAGAGCTGCATGAGAATGTAGTAGCAACAAAAATAAGGTAGAAATACTTACATTTGAGTAATGGAAGTGAAGGACCAGCAGGCATGTCCCTGGCATCAGCCTCTGAAGACATTATCATAAGCACAAACAAACAATTTGTTATAAACAAAAGATTTGTCTCGAAAACCATTTTGATCAATGAACTCCAAAATTAAATGTGTTCATAAAATTCTTGCGTTTTTTCTCCTATTTATAGAAACTTTTAGATAGAAAGATTTCAGTGACCAAACTTATGTGCTCCTTTGGGGAACTTTAAGATAACCTTTTTTGGAAAAAGTTAATGTTACGGAATGCTTGTTGTTTTTAAGAAATTCTGTTAATAACTGATTTTTTATTATTAAAAAAAAAAAAAAAGCTTCTACGAAACAGTAAACCTAACCAAATCAATAGTACTAAAAAAAATGAAAAATCCAAACGACTCCAAGCATGTTGGCCACCTTTTCAAATTTGTTCTCTTTTCCATTTTAATTTTTTGTTCTTAATTATTTATATTTTTATTAGTCTATGATCTTATTTATATTTTTATTCTATATAGTGTTGGCCTGAGCTCTTTTTAAGTGGATTTATATGATTAGTGAATATTCATATAATCGAAATTATATTTGATATTGAAGTTTAGTTATTGTTATTATACCTCAAATAATATACTGCACCTCGGCTTTGCATAACACATACTACGTACACCTTACCTTCGCATAATAACAAACCATTGCTATTTAATTTGGTGATGTATTATGCTTCCTGATTCTATCAGCTCCTTCATTAATTTAATTTGGTGTGAACTTTTTCCCACCTTTTTACAATTGTTATAGCCATAACCTATGACAATTCCAGCTCACAACCACGGGATCCACCTCGCGAGGGAGTGAGTTCAACGGTCAATCGCTATCTGAATTGTATATATTCAAGTTTTTTATTTTTTATTTTGCCAGATTTGAAGAAATACTACAAGTTTTTCGAATTGCTTGTCTAGTATAGTAGATGTTGAGCTTCCTCATTCCAACTTCTAACTTAACTAACGGCCAAATATGAAATGTTAGATGCATAACAAAAAAGTCTTTCTCATTATTAACATCTTTGCACGACAATTGTGAACTCTAAGGAGAAACACTTGCAGTTGCATAAGATGGTGCACAAAATTTCTTGATGCGGGGCAATGGAGACCTCTCAAAATAAGTACCTATAACTTGAATTGAATTTTGGAGAGGAAACTATTAAGTTGGCTAATGGTTAACAGGTTAACTAAGAAAAATCATGTTACTTAAGAGAATAATTTATTTGATTTAACAATTAAGTTTAGTTATAACTTATAAATCAATCATATATACCCGCAGTACATTAGAGGGTGATTTGATATTGGCGTTAATTAGCTCGGAAAAATCATGTCACTTACTTAAGAGATAAGTTAATTTGGTTTAACGATTATGTTTAGTGATAAATCAATCATAATTCTATTTAGCTTGTTAAACCTACTCTCTATGTCTGTCTTCCAACCTAATTCATTTTTGTTGAGTCACTTTAATTAACTAATCGTAAGTCAAAGGGTCCAAAAACTCAATGTTATTATCCTTGAACAACTAGGAGCTAGTGAGCTACACTTTCTTTTCGCACTGTTATTAATAGAAAATAATGACCGAAATTGGATTCACTAGTCAACTGCTAGGATTGATTACTTATTTCGAAAGAATTGGAGTTATATCTCCTTTTCATTCCAAAGTTCTTATGTATTTTCAGGTTAAACTTATCGAATTAACTTTTCATTAATATATTCTTTACTTGAGATTTAATCCAAACCACGATGAATTTAAAGGTTTAGGTTGAAGAACATGAAGGCATAGCAGCATGGCTTATTTACTTTAATTTAAAGTTGTGTGAGGTTAAAAGTTGGGCAGCATTTAAGGGGTTAGGTCTTAGCACAAAATTGATAAAACAACTATAGTTTATTTTACGGATAAGTCCGATGTGGTTTTCTCAAATTAGTTAAATGTGCACACATATTAAATTGCCTTTTCTTCCTGCTTTGGGATGTACTATTTTTTTATTTATTTATTGAAGGTGCATTGAATTGTTGGCATCTTGTAGATTTTGGATTAAGATTTGAATTAAAAGGCATGATCTTGGAATAATTACGTTGGATATTGCTAAGCCATATCCTCTAAAGAAACAGTATTGTATAGCCTTACAAAAGGAAATTTCATTAATTGCGCAAAATATTTCTTATGGGCTTGTTTGAAAATTAATGTGTAATTACTAGATGACAAACTTACTCAAATGACTACCTTATTGTAGTTTCCTACCATTTATAGCTATCCTTTTAAATATTACCATTTGTAGCTACATTTTAGCAAACTAGTATATGTTTTCTCGTGTATTTGTTGCCAACAAATACATGAGAACATGGTGTAAAAAAAAAAAAAAACAGGATCCTTCATTTTAGCCTTTAACGGTGGAGCTATTAAATTAGATATTAATATATTTTTTTGATGTATTTTAGTGATTTCTTTTTTTTGCTTTGATGTATTTCAGTGATTTTTGTGTTTTTTGCTATAATGTATTTTCGTGTCTTTTTTTTTTTAATGTATTTCAGTGATTATTTTTTTAATGTATTTTACTGATTATTTTTTTTTGATGTATTTCAGTGGTTTTTTTTGATGTATTTCAAATACATTGTGTACATTCCAACTACATATGAAGCCAAATATATTCAAATTTTCGTGTATTTGAATGGATTTCAACAAATACATTCAGATACAAGAGAAAAAAATTCAAATGCATGACAAATACATTCAAAAACAGTGCGTTTGGCTATTAACAAAATACACTCAAAAAATACAAAGACAAATACATTCAAACATAGTGTATTTGTGAGATGTAGATTTTTGAATGTATTATTTGTATTTAGCTTTTAACAAATACACACGGCCAGATCTAAGACACTATCACCACCAAAAACCCTAATCTCTCCACCACCACCAAAATCCTAATCTGAGACACCACCACCACCACCACCAAAAAACCCTAATCTTTCCACCACTAGTAAAACCCTAATCTCTCCACCGCCACGTCATCTTCTCCGCCGCTATCTCAAAACCAGTGCCATTGCCGCCACCACCAACAATACAAACGGCTAGATCTGTGCCATCGTCTCACCGGATAGAGTGAAAAGAGAGAGAGAGAGAGAGAGAGAGAGGGGTGAGCACAGAGGGAGAGTGAGAAGAGAGAGAGGGAAGGTTGAGCACAGAGGGAGAGGGAGAAGAGAGAGGTGCGGTCATGGTGTGGTGGTTGAGAGAAGGGAAGAGAGATTTTTTAGGGTTTTGAGAAATAAAAAATCTGAAATGGATAGTAATTGGGAAAAAAAGAAAGATATATGTGTTTGGGTATGTATTTTTTATATAGCTACCATTTGTAATTTAGAAAATTTAATTAGCTACTAAATATAATTAAATAAAAGGGTAGTTAATATTAATAATTAGGTCTTAAAAGAAGCTACAATGAGTAAAAATTCCTTACTAGATTATGTAATTACACAACCAAATACTTACAAAGGTCAATTATTGTTATCAGGGATTGTGGTGGGATGATAATTTATTCTTAATTAGAAATCTCGAGTTGAAATCTTGCAAATAGAATCATCTTTAATAGCGGATGTTTACGCTCAAATGAAATTTTACAATGCGAATACAAAACAATAATCACCTTTACTCCGACATATTTTCTCTTGAGCACAAATCTCCTTTAGTTTTTTTTTTTTTTTTTTACTCAACTGTCAGATTTTAAAGCGAGTATTGAACATCGTATGTGAAAATAAGGTCAGTTATTTAAAAGATTTAAAATTTAATTTGCAGTCAAACACAATTTTATTAGAATTTGATGTGATTCTATATGGAGGAATAATAAAATGAACCACAATCAAACAAGCAAGATAAAGATACAAGGATTCTAACGCGAATGGGCTTTAGAAAAACAAAAGAAGGGATAATCTAACAATTTAAATACATTCATCATTAGATTCAATCAAGGGGGAAAAGAAAGGAACTCACACATGGAATCCTTACTTTAGAGTATCCAAGAGAGGTTCATTGAAGAGATACAAGAGAATCCTTCAGTAAACTCAAAAAAATAGAATTTTCTATCTTCAAAGTTAGCTAACCCTAATATGAAAGACTTAAAGACTGTTTGTACTAGTCTTGCAAAAATAGCTAGATTACAAGAATGACCAAATTATAAAAATAATCACTTGAACATATTGGTGGCTATGAAGTCTTCCTTCTATGCTTCTTTCAAGTCCTCCAAACTCATGATCATGGTGAGAAGAATGCTACAAAGTCCTTGATGACCTCCTTGTTTGTCATCACTTCCCTCATAAATCTATTTGAGAATGTTATGGACTTAAAAACTCTTTAATCGAATCTTCCATGACACTTTGAATTCTTCGCGGGTGATTGAAATATTTCATATTCAAGATATCCAACACCATCCCTCTTGATATCAATCCCGCTACCTCGATTTGCATCGGAATTCAACATCTCTATTAGCGATACACGTAACAGCACAAAGATGATTTGTCACCCAATACCTTCGTGCTATTTCTCCTTCCAATATTGCACCCAACAATTAATTCAACTCCATAAAATTTCGAAATGTCGAATAAGAGTTGAACACCTCTAACTATTTCTGTTGTGATAAAGTCAATATGTTCAACCATAAGGATAGCCTTGTAAATTGTAATGGCTAAAGTTTTTAAATGCATTCAGTTATTATACCAAATCAGTAAATATACGACACTTATTTTTTATGCACATTTCTTACTTAATCATGTATCAAATAATTTATATTCTCAGTTAAATTTTAACTTTTAAGATTATATTACTTGATTGTTTATAAGTGTTTACCGCCTTGTAAAATAACTAAACAAGCAAGATCACGTCGACTTCATGTATTATTAAGGCTCATCGATAAACTACTCCCTCTACCCTTGATCAAAATTAAAATGTAAAGTTGATTTTTTTTTGTGCCCAATTTTTAGAGGTTGCGTGTTTTTGTTCTACTTCTTTAATTTAATAATTTTTCGAACAATTCATATATAGTTCAATTAATATTGAAAAAGACAGTTTTATGATATATAAAGTCTTACTTTAATGACTACAAATATGCTTTAGTATCCCACATATATATGTAAGGGATGAGGTAATTTGCTTCGTCTTTATATGGTCTTAAGCAATCATAGCTTCATGAGTTAGTTTCTAGGATTGAGTTAGGCTTAAGTTCTAAGCATTTTTTAAACATAACATAAGAGTTATGCCCATCTTGATTCTTGTAGACCTGATTTTGAACCCACATATTATATTGTTCACTCTCCAGATGTTCAGTCATGAGCATACAGGGGGTGTTAATTAGGGTCCTCCAATAATATGGATATGAGGTAATTTGCTTCGTTAAATGTACTTGTGCAATTTTCACCCCCTGGAATAACTTTTACTGTTGAATTAAATCCCAAATTCATTTTTTTACCTTATAGTGGTAAAATTTTAATTTGAAGCCACACGTGAAATTAATCAAGTGATTGCACGGTTTGTCCTTCAAATGGATTAGTGTTTAATTTTTACCCTTCAAAATCGAACTTATGTCAGTAGCGGCATAAGTCACGCATCATAATATTCACAAATTATGTCAGATCTTAAAAAGCTTATGCCCCTATAGGCATAAGTTTGATTTTAGAGGACAGAAATTAAAGACCAGCACCAAAGAGGGACAAAAGTGCAAATGACCCGAAATCAATCACGCAAGAAACTGTTACATTTTGCTTTATATGCATGCTTTTAGAAATTTAAGAAGACATTTACTGCAAATCGCATTACACAAAGTGAATGGACAAACCATTCAGATATTTCCTTTATTTAGTCTCATGTTATTTGACAAGAGTATATATTATTTTATTTTAGTAATATAGTACTAACTAGGGGGAATATGATTCAGGCCAACAACAATCGCAATCTAGGCACAAAGATATGGCAGTTTGACCCAGATTTTTTCCTATCTGAATTAGAGGCCCAATCCATTGGGGCCTAATTTGGTCATTCAATGGCCCACTTGTGTCCTGAGCTTCTTTTGCTGCACACACATGTACAAGTAAAAGTAGCATCTTCTTAGTAGATAAAAGTGGAAGGAATTCTTACACCATTTGGTTGATGAACTTTTATAATATCGGGTTATGTTTAGTTATTGTATTTATTCTTAAAATTATAAATTTTACATTTTAAGGAGGTTTATAAGTAAATATCTTTTGGATGATCCAATATTATAACTTAAACTCATAATGGGAACTGAAAGATGCATGTTCTCGAAGTCAGCATAGCAAATTTACAAGGGGGGGGGGGGGGGGGGGGTGGTGTTCGTCCTTGTTCCTTTCTTTTTTTTTTTGGGAAAAAGTCTAAACAAAAAAATCTCAAATTAATCAACAGTCGTCATATTTTAAGGTCATTCATACCCTTATTGTTAGCAAATCATCTTGTGTTTACCCTTGACTTTAGCGGAGCTCTACCATGGCGTGGACTTCACATGTCAAATCACTTCGAGGAAAGGTCGAAACTAAATTGGCCCCTCTACTTTTTATTATGATTTAAATTACCATATGTTATACTTTAATTAGGAGCTATGTTAGAATCAAGGATAAATATGAGGTGATTTGCTAGTGGTAAAGGTACGAATGATCGACCCCAAAATATGACATATGATAAAGATACTCCATACCAAAAGCGGAGCCATCCTCGTCCAAGGGGTGTCTATTGATACACCTTATTCACTAGATAATTACATTGTGCAGATAGGTAAAAAGAATCGTATGTTGAATCTCCTTGATATCTTCGTTGTATTTACTTCTTTATATTTTGACTCATGTCAGTGAAAATTCTAGCTACGTCACTACTTTGTACAATGCAATTTTAACCTTTAATTTCCACAGAGAAATTAAAGAGCTGCATGAGAATGTAGAAGCAGAAAAAATAAGGTAGAAAACTTACATTTGAGTAATGGAAGTGAAGGGCCAGCAGGCATGTCCCTTGCATCAACCTCTAAAGACATTATCATAAGCACAAACAAACAAATTGTTATAAGCAAAACATTTGTCTTGAAAACCATTTTGATCAATGAACTCTAAAATTAGATGTGTGTTGGTATTTGTGGATGATTAAAATTCCTGCATATTTTCTCCTATTTATAGAAAGATATCAGAAAGACAGTGACCAGACCTATAGTGCTCGTTTGAGCAACTTTAAGATAACCTTCTTTTGGAAAAAGTTAATGTTATGGGATGCTTGTTGCTTTTAAGAAGTTTTGTTAGTAACTGAACTTTTTATTTTTATTTTATAAAAAGGGTGTTCACACCACAGAAAATGTTCACACTACAGAAAAACGCTTCTTAATGGCAGTTTGTTCCTTAATTTCGCAGCGGTTTAAACTGCCGTAAAATAAATATAGCGATGGTTTAGAACTGTCGCCTGATTAGTTGTTGTAAAACCCTTTCCCGGGGGTTTAGACTAACCGCTGGAATAACCGCGGTGGTTCAATTTTGTTTAGCGGCGGTTTGTAGCTGACGTAAAATTTCTTAAAACTCTGACCAAGAATCCTACCGGCGGTTTATTTCATTTAGCGACGCTTTTACCCCATTTAAACAACACTTGTTTAGTGGCGGTTTAGGTTCATTTTACGGCGTTTTAACACGTAAAATCAAAATAAGTTCTCAACAAACATAAGTTCTCTCTAGAAAATATAACTAGACTAACACTAAAAAAATGAAAAATTTCAAACGACTCCAAGCACCACTGAATTCTCCCATTTTTAATTAGCTGGTTACCTTTTCAAATTTGTTAACTTTTTCCTTTTTATTTTTGTTTTTATTTCTTATAGTGTTGGTCTGAGCTATTTGTAAATGGAGAGATATGGTCAATGAAAATATATATAGGTCAATCCTATTTTGTTTTAGATTGAGGGCTTAATTAGAGTATATTTGTACTTCGAATAATACTATACCTGGAAATTAAAGCAGCAGACAAAATACTTTCTTCACACTGAATTTAAATCACCCTCTAAGAGTAAAAAACATTATGAAGAATGACATTGACGGCATTACATGCTTTTTATTCGAAGCTCAAAACAAAAACTTTACTTTTGATCTTGGTCGAGCTTATTCTTAGTTTCCAGCTTTGTATTTACTTTTATATATTTCATACAAGTTGCAATTTGAAAAAGAGGAGTCCTCTTACAAAAACAATATTCTGAGCTAGATTTTTGCTATATGGCACCTGCCATTTCACCTGTTATATTGGAGGCAGAGGTTTGTGTCCTTTTTCATGTATTATTCTTCATTGATATACACGGGTAAGGATTTATGCCTAACCCTGCACCATTACGAAGGTGTCCTTTAAAAAAAAATTATTTTACCGTTTTGCTTCAAACGATACTATATACTCCATCTCTTTGCTATTAATTAATCCGGTGACGTATTATGTAAGAGAGAATGCATTTTTATTTACTTAGTTAGTATTTTTTATACGTTGTCTGATCATAAGTTTAAATCCTAAATTCGTTTTTAGATTGTCTTGGCAATTGGTAAAATTACCGACTGATAATTGCTAGAATATTACATATATGACCATGAATAACGTTTATTTAATTCAATGAAGGCATAACAGCATGGCTGAATTACTGGTGTGAGGGCAAAGGGGTTTGGCAGCATTTATGTGGTTAGGTCTTAGCACAAGTTTGAACACACAACTATTGTTCAGTTTAAAGATAAAACCGCTGTGGTTTGCACGAGTTAGATTAATTAAGTTTAAATCGTTTAAACAAAATCACACTAGATGTCGTCAATGTGAATAATATTAAGGATATCTTTACCATGTCGCATTGTATATACTTAAAAAAAAAAAAAAAAAAAAGGCAAATTATTAAGGATATGTTTGAGGTATAGGTGGGGCGCGTGAGTAGCATAGCCACGTATAATAAAGGTTGGTCAGTTAAAAATTGTCGGTCAAAGAATTATACAATATATACGGATCAAAAAGTACTTTTTATACATTGAATATTACTATTAGCTAAAAAAAAAAAGAATTGATTCACCACTAAATGGAGCTTAAATTTTTCATCATGGAAGTAGTTTGACAAGAATAGGGAAGGCTAGGCACAGGCGAGGCTAGAATCTGATGTACACCTTTGGCCAAACTTAATAACTTTAGTCCAGATCTTGTATTTATATTTAGAAAATTAGTAAACATGTACAAAAATTAAATTTAAAATCCTTACTAACACCTAGTGTCAGTATCCTAAAATGTAGAATCCATAAAATTTCATGGCACAGCCTCTAACTAGGATGTATCATTGAGTGGTAAGTCTCAACATTTCTTACGTTCGTTTAAGTGTTCTCTTGTAGGATGTATGTCCAGAGAATTTCTCCAAATTAAAATTAAATTAAATTACTTAATAAGCCATCATTTTAATGCTTAAAATACTCAAAAGTCAACTAATTGTAAATCCTCAAAATAAAAAGACTCAAAACCCAAAGCCTTTTAAAATTGTTAATTAGCCCCACTTTTTTCTCTCTCTCTTGCTGTTAGCTAGAGCTTTTTGTTTTGTAATTCCTTTTGTACCACTGTGGTTTTAAAAAAACTATTTTAAATACTTTATTTGAAAAAGAAAGTTCGATTTGTGTTACAATTAATATTCGTGATCGATTTGTGTTACAATTAATATCCGTGATTTGTTTTTTTGATTTTAGGTTTTCAAGCAATAGCTTTGTATAACTGTCATTTTTATTTTTGAATTATTAGGGACTAAACTTTAGGCATGATCCATTACAAGTTCAAAATCAGGTGTTATAGGTGTAAATAAATCAATGCATCCTTTCGTTTTTTAAGAAATAGAGTTCTTTAATATTGTTTGTGCGCAGATACGTTAGTGTGTTTAACCTGGGTGAATCTATGTGTATTTATGTCCGGGGCACGCGAACCCATAGGCCATGGTCTTTCTGCAAAATTAGATATTTTGATATAATATTAACTGATGGCACTTGTGCTACGAAAAGCTTAATGGTGTACTTGGTAAAAAACTTAGTTATTTACGAAGAAGAGGTGCAAATATCAATTCACACTTAATGCATTTTTTCTCCTTTCTTTTGTAGTGTACCCATATTATAGAAATTTTAGATTCACCTCAGTCTCTAATGCCGCCATCAACGCTGTCCTGACCTCTTGGTATAGTATGGGGAGGTAGCTGGCATCTCCACCATAACTTGATATGAGGCGATCGATTTTCCGATGAAAGAGATTATTCTAGGCTTAGGTTTGACACTCTTCTAACTTCTAACGTCGCGCTAGATATTCATGGCATTGAAGAAGGGTAACAAACTATTTGCACCGGATGTTTACATTAAATTTGACAACTTATAATTATGATTAAGTGATTTAATGATGTAAAAGTATATGTTGATTAATTATGATTAAGTTTTATAACTCTATATTATATTTGAATACATTGCATGCGAAGGTAAGTTCTTACCTTGAAAAAGCAGTAAGAAAAATTTAAGTGTCAAAGGAGCGTAAGGGTGCATTAAATATTATCTTAGCAATACAGAGGAAAATGGATTGAATTAGTGTAAGATGGATTATATGCAGGTTTTTTGGGGGCATTCTGGTGGGGATGACCTTCGAAATTGGTTTAGTGGCGATCGAAAAACGACATATCAATAACCCAAGCAGTAGACGTTAAATCTAATAGGCAATTATTGATTATAAAGACCTTTAGAGAAGAGGCCAACTAGAAATTTGGAGTAACTTTAATTTTCTTCATAGGAAACCATTGATAGCTTAGTAACTTAAATAAATCTAAACCCTTAAAAAATAAATTGGACAGATGGTTTTCGTTTAAGCCAATACCGAAGAATATTGGAGCGATTAATACTGGAGGGGATCCAATCCTTGTATGACACATTTGGTTTACGAATACAGTATACGAATTGTAGACTAATTGCTATTATTTCATTTATTACCACGACTATATATGATTTTGAACTAAAAAAAGAAAACGTTCACGTATAAATATAGACTTCAATAACACGAGTTTTATATGAATTACTTGTCTCACACATATATTTATATTCTCACTTTTTTTTATTGTTAAGATTAAATTTCAGAGTTTGATACATGGGCTACGAGTAATTAAGTATTTACCCATTTTTCTTCCCATCGTAACAACAAATTAAGACAATATAAAATAAACACTGCAAATCGTTTGAATGTGGAAAACCACTCAGAGCTTTTCTTTATTAATTCAAACTTATATCTTACATAGTTGCATTATACTGGTATAGTAGGTAAAAGAGGCCATGATCTTGCCTCTCACATACAATATTACACATATAAGAATGAGTAAACAGAACTACAATTCGTACTATTTTATTTTTTTCATAACAACTCGTATTATTATTATTATTATTATTATTATTATTATTATTATTATTATTATTATTATTACATACTAAGTGGAAAATAACGTGAGGATAATTCAAAGTTCTCCTTTATTCAACCAATCTTATAATATTACATAAAGTATTATAAAGTAATATTGGGTAGTGGATTGGAAGAAAATGAGCATTCAGTGCTATCCTTTTGTTTCTAACAACAAATGGCTTTACAGTACTCACTTACATTACCACTGTTGTTATTATTATTGTTGTCGTCCTTATTGTTGCTGTTATCATCATCATTACCCTTCTTTGGGCACTGGCAAGCGAAACACGCTGCATTATAAACAAAATCAAATTTTCCCCAACCACCTTTCATGAGTGTTGGGTTGCTCATCTCACCTGTGTTCTGAACTTCATTTGCTGTACCAAAAATATTCATATGTAGTACTCTATTAGATAATGGAAAACACGAAATATGTACAAAAATTAAAAAATTACATATAGTAAATACATAGCTTTTTCCTCTCCACGTTATTTTTAATTATTAGTACTGTATTTGTTTCTTTTTTCCATAGTCAAAAACCACCCTTTTGTTATGATGGGATCAATAGTTACTTAGACAAGGCAAATGCATGCAAGAGTCAAATACCTATCTACTATATGAGATATCTTAATTAATTTTCGCCTTAATTATATTTTAATTAGGGCTATTTTATATACTGTTATGCTAGTAAATTGTCTCGTATCTGCTCTTGATTTTAAATGAGGTCCAACATATAGCTAGATCACGTGAGTTCAACGTAAAGGATTCAAATTTATCCATCTACTTTTAATTATAGTAAAAATTACCATATTTTATATTTGGCTAAGTTCTGTTAGCATCAGGGTAGTATGAGACAATTGCTCATGACAAGGATATACATGACGATATAAAATGAATGGTAACTAAGATATTTCGTATAGTAAAAGTTTTTTTTAACCATCCTCCCTTATACACTTAATTTAATTTGTCGTATGAAATTGTAATTAGTACTTGAAATTATATACAATACGAAACAACTTACCCTCAAGTAATGGCAGTGAAGGCTCAACCATATCCCTTGCATTTACCTCTGATGATGTTATTAGAAGAACCAAAGAAAAAACAAGCAAAGCATTTGCCTTGAATGGCATTTGGATGAGTTTAACTATAAAAGGTTTGTTGATATTTAATTGTGGATGATCAAACATTATTGTTTTCTCTCCAATTTATAGATACTTCAAATAGGATTTGGCTTACCAAACTTCTAAAAAAAAGTGAAACTCCACACGATGAATTGCCCTATAACTTAGCCGCCAACTCTTTAAATTTATTAATATCTTTTTTTTCCCTATACTTTGAACAATACTATACCATCTCTGTTAATTGATGACCAAATGTCTTTTATGGGTCGTTTGGTTGATAAGATAAAGGAAAAATAATCTCGGAACTAAATGTGGAATTGCTTTAATTTATTCCATGTTTACTAGAACTTTTAAACCCACGATTAGCAAATTTTATACCACAATTGTGGTATTATTTTATCCCGCATTCTCTGTGAGTCGTAAGATAACAATTCTGAGATTATTATTCACGGGATGAAACAACAAAATGGCTCTTCTCCAAAGCTGTTCTCCCAAAGTTTTAAAAATTAGTCAATATTAATAATTGGGAAATGAAAGTTTATCTAGTTTAAACCAACCTTATGCTTTATATTACATCATGCACATCCTATTTTTAGTCCAATGAACTAAATATTTACCAATTAAAATATATCCCTAAATTATCCTCTCATTATTTAATCCACATATTATAATCCCGAAATAACTTGCTCACCGACCAAACGGCTCCTTTGTAAATCATACGCGTCGACTAGTTTCTAGTACTTCTGTAAACAGTGCAATTTTTTATGTGTAAATTACATTCTGTTTACATGTATCCTGCGCAATTTTTATGTGTAAATTACATGTCTGAAATTTATATTTGTAGACAAAATTTCTGTCGGATCAAGTTCATAAAATTCGAGCTAAGTCGAAAATTGTGATCAAATGGAATATTATGGGTCGGTATTGTTGCGTCCAAATGCACACGCAAGTGTACGTGGTCGTACAAGTAATAAAGTGATTATATAAATCGGATGTCGAACCCACAGAGACTTATAACCAATACTTCACGACAACAAACTATTGCTTACTATCTATGCAAGTGAAGAACAATAGTGTTGGTTCTTTTATAACTAAATGCAGTAATGTAATTAACTAATATTGTAAAATAGCACTTGTACTTAGAAAGTAATTAAGAATGGCTTTTATCAAGGTTTTAGAAGTATTCCAGGGTCGTGGTTGGTTCACCAATCCTATTGAGTCAATCAAGTATCTCAACTTAGCAACTTTATTCACAATAGCTAATTAACCGGATTATTAATCTCGTAGTATTCTTCCGAACCACTACTCGCCTATTCGAGATAAATCGCCTCCTATATTCTTATGGTATTGACCTATCAAGAATGCAATAAGCGTACGGTATATAATTGATTGTGGTAACTAGGTATATTCCTATCCTAGTCACAAATCCTAGCCCAACTCTAGGGATGTTCAGATCACAAACTCATTACTTTTTCTCCAATCGAATAACGTCTTTCCCAAGCACGTATGTAAACAAGTAGATAGAACTCGACTGTTGCGCAGACAATCAAGAGATTAAACACAGAAGCAATGAAGCAATTGCATACGAACAAGCTACTAAGATTGAAATACTTGTCAAACATCAATATTCATGGCTATGCCACCCTAGAATTTAGGTGTTTAGTTACACATGATTCGATAATGGAAACAAGAATTCATGTTTTGCATAAGGTTTTGATGTCAAGAAAAAAAATAAGAGAAGAGGAATAAAACCTAGAAAGAGTTTTACAATTCCCAAAAAACGTCCCAGCCGCCATTCTATTGTTAAAAACGGCTATTTATATGCTAGGGTAAAAATAAGATAAGTTGGCCCAATCCCGTTCTGAATAGGATAACTGGCGCCGCTTGTGCGCTGGCTATGCGTCGCATGGCCAGCGCATGACATCCTTTCTGTGCTTCTCGTGCGGCGCATGACCAACGCATGGTCTGTCTGAGATTCAGGAATGCTATTTTTGTGCGCTGGTTGTGCGGCGCATGGCCAGCGTATGAGACCCTTCAGTAGTCAGGTTTTTGCCGTCAAGTTCTGGAACTTCCTTCACAGCGTTCTATCGACGTACACAGCTCGGAATCACCTATTTCTGCCCGGACTACCCTTCGTTGGTCCTTGTTGTACCTATTCATATAAACATACCAACATAAGCTCATATACAATAATTTGCATTCAAACTGCGCTGACAGTGCTAAGAAGTAAAATGTAAATGACACTAAATCTAGATATTTGTGCCAAATATCAAGTATAATTAGGATAACTCTTCAAGTCTAGTTACTCCAATTTATTGTAAATCCAACAATAGTAATTTACTAGACCATCAAGTGGGTCACTAATTTTGTTGTCGAAGTCCGAAAGCAGGTCAAAGACAACTCTAATGATAATATAGTATTTTCATATGGTATTTTAATGGTTTTCATTTGATTATCTAAAAATGTCACTACTTTTGAAAAATTCCACGCACACCCATCGATTAAAGAGCCCGAACAATATAACTCGATACTGAATCTACTAATTTTTGTTTATTGATTGTTGTGTCTTAATAGAAATCAAGGATTCGTTTGAATCCAATATATCAAGGATCGTGGATAAAGATGGGTCTTGAATCTCGATAGCACTTGGTTAACTAACCAAAAAGATTTTGACAAGAAATTTTGTTCAAATGGTCCTATTTTGATACCACTCTCTAATTCGGCTGATTTGCCAGAATAACCTCCATAAGGAGTGATCTTGGATTTTTGGGCCCACTTCACAAAATTAAAGAATGACCTTAATTTTTCATCTGGTATAAGTCGTGAGCATCAATTAGTTTTTGCCGATGAGGTAGGAGTTCAATACACTTCTATACAGTGAATTTGGACCATAAATTCGATTCATATGTAAAATTATCTATAAAAGTTATCTATATTCAATGGTTCAGAAGTCAAAATACAATTGAAACGCCTACTATAATAGGCAACATATTACATTATCTTCAATGTTTGTTACCACTTAATATGTCCCGAACTCTTGCCTCATAGGTAAAATTAACTTAATGCACATTATAACTAGAATTTATGGGCTATGGCAACAAAGGTCATTATTAAAAGTTTTTGTTAATTGAAGCCAAAATTTCAAAATCACAACTTGTGATGCCCTTCATCTTTTCTTTCTTTTTTGCAATTTCTTTCCCTAAATTATGTCTCCATTAATTTAGTGGCTAAGTTGGCTTTAAAAGCAATCAAATGTTTCCTTTTATAGCAAATTTTAAAGAAGAAATTGCACGGTTCGTTCTTCAAATGAGCTGGTCTTTAATTTTTTTCCTTCAAAATAGAACTTAAGCTCAGCAGGGTCTAAATTTTTTAAGGACATAAGACATAACTTGTTGAATATTTATGATCAAAGAATATAAACTTATATGACCTGCAAAGAAATTATTTGTCTCGAGGGTCAAAAACTAAAGACCAGCATAAATAGGGACAAAAGCGCAAACGACCCAAATTTTTAAAAAATGGACTAACGGAGAGAATTTAAATAATGACCTCAAAAAGATCATTGTGCAAATTCATTAAAGGCTTCATTTTCACACACTAGCCATTCCGTAATACAAACACGAAGACAGAGACACACACTAATTTTCAAGTTCAAATTTGGGTATTTTGGTTCGTAATTATTGCATAACAAGCATAATTAGTGATGGTTTAATCAATGGTCTTAAGGGAGGTATAATCTCTACACAGTTAATCTTTTTATTAATCCTAATTTCCTCTCTTTATTGAACTCATTACAGCTATGTTATTCTTTAGTGCTTAAGTTTATGTGAAATGGTCACCTTATGTTGGATAAAATGTTTTCAAACTTGTGGGACATATGTTGTTATTTTTTTGGACAATAGTTACCCGCACTAAATGTTTACATTAAACTACCTCAATTTATCGTGGTTAAATAAAGTGAAAACATGAATTAATTAATTATAGTTAGGTGCTAGAAGTTTATAATTCCAGGACAAAATATACAATAAAAACTTACCCGACCTCAAAATATTGCGGGGTAAGTTTTTATTATATTTTGTCCTGGAAATCTTTTGTCCATTATTTTGAGATTTTGGTTTTAGTGTTTGTTGTTTTTCTTTTATAACCCCGTGCCCTGTAGGTGTTTGATAAAATTCCTATTCCAGCTTCACTTATATTCTGTTTTGATTTATTTTTTTGGTTTCTATGGATTTGGCCTGTAAGTTCATTTTTGCTGAGTTTCACTTTTATTATCTTTATTCTAATTCAGTTTCTCCGAGTTTTTTTTATTTTGCTGGATTTAAGGAATGCTTAGTTTTAACTAGTTTGCCGTTGTCAGAGTGATTTACTTGCTCTTTAGTTTCTCTTATTCTATTTATTTTTATTTATTATTGTGCAATCTCGATTTCTGTTATTATCTGCTGCTTCTTGTACTTCGATTACTGTATTATTTCGATGTAGTTACCCGGTCAGAATGCTTTCTTTAGTGTTTTGCCATGGCTTCTTGATTTTTGTTATTTCCTTTTTCGAACTACTTTGAAATGTTTTTCCTCGAGCCAAGGGTTCACAGGAACCCTACCCTCCTCAGACCCCATTTTGTGGAATTACACTGGATTTCTTGTTGTTGTTGTTGTTGTTTTTAATCTGCAATCGGTATAAGCATTAGTTTCTCCATAGTTGGATTAAAGTTTTCAACTTTATTCATTTTTGTAATATCTTGGTATCTTGTCATAATATTAGAAAGCAGCAGTGAGGATTTTGCTGAGTTTCCCATATACACTTATTTTTCTAACTTTGTAGGAGTCGAGCCTTGATGTAGCTGCATTCACTGCTCTTTTTTCCTAGTTATTTCAGCTGGAATTCCAAATAATTGAGTTAGTTTACCTCCAGCAGATTTGAACCAATTTGCTACTCAGCAATGCTTTCAATGTTTGCCAGAATCTTTCTTCAAAGGACTTTGTATTTGGCTCCATTCACCAACAACACCAGTAATTTCTTTAGGTGTCTTAAAACTGTAACACCTTCCATAGACCTGTGTAGCAGAAGTGTGCCCAATGATGACTACTTTGCAACAATCCATCATATATCTAACATTGTTCGACGAGATATTTACCTGGAGCGGACCCTTAACAAGATGCATATTTCCAGTATTGTCAACTCTGAACTGGTGTACCGTGTCCTTCGAAGTTGTTGCCAACATGGTATTGAATCATTTCGCTTCTTTAACTGGGCTCGGACTCAACACCCTCAGTACGATCCAACTACCGTCGAGTTTGAAGAGCTTCTTAAGACCCTTGCCCGGACTGCCCATTGGGAGACAATGTGGAAAGTAGTCCAGCAGATGAAAGCCCAAAATATTCCTATCTCGCCTTCCATTGTTTCATTCATTATTGAACACTATGGTAAGCGTGGTCTCATTGATCAGGCTGTCGAGCTCTTCAATCGGCTCAAGAACTTCGACTGTCCTCAAACCACCGAAGTGTACAATGCTATGCTTTTTGCACTCTGTGAGGTCAAGAATTTCCAAGGGTCCTATGCATTGATTCGGAGGATGATACGAAAAGGTACTGTTCCAGATAAGCAGACATATTCTATTCTTGTAAATGGCTGGTGTTCTGCTGGGAAGATGAGAGAGGCACAAGAGTTCTTGGAGGAAATGAGTCGGAAGGGCTTCAATCCTCCTGTACGTGGAAGGGACCTTCTAATTGACGGGTTGCTCAATGCCGGCTATCTAGAATCAGCTAAAGGACTTGTGAGAAAAATGACGAAGGAAGGGTTCGTGCCAGATGTCGGAACGTTCAATTCTTTGGCAGAGGCTATATGTAAAACCGGGGAAATCGACTTTTGCATTGACCTTTTCAATGATGTTTGTAGATCAGGGCTTTGTCCCGATATTGAGACATATAAGATTGTTATAAATGCTGCATCAAAGATAGGTAGGATCGACGAGGCATTTCAGATTCTTCATAGGTCAATTGAAGATGGACACCGGCCATTTCCCAGTTTATATGCTCCGATTCTAAAAGCTTTCTTCCGGAGAGGACAGTTTGATGACGCATTTAGCTTTTTCAGTGATATGAAACTGAAAGGGCATCCTCCAAATCGACCACTTTATACCATGCTGATAAAGATGTGCGCTCGTGGAGGTAGATTTGTAGAGGCTGCTAACTATTTGGTAGAAATGACTGAGTTAAATTTATTGCCTATGTCACGAAGCTTTGACATGGTCACTGATGGATTGAAGAATTGTGGGAAGCATGATCTTGCCAAACGGATCGAGCAGTTGGAGATATCTGTTAAGGGCATTTGAATCATTGTGTGGCTCTAGCTAAAGTGTTCTCTCTATTACTGCACTTGAGGATCTTAAAGTTGAAAAAGGTTCTATTTCTGTAGCTAAACTTGCTTTTAGTTGCATACCAAGACATGCTTTTGCACTTGGTTTAAAGTGTTTTATATTCATTTAGCATGAACATTACTTGTCATTCATTTGGATTTACCTGTATTAGCAAGAGATATTCCGTGCCAGGTCTTTCCCTTTCTCTTTCACTCGTGAACTTGTTATAAGGGATTTCAAGTGATGGTTGTTGTCATTAGAACTGCATAGACATTATAGCAGAAAAATGGATCTAACAGTTTGCTTCATCTCTCTCTCTTGTATTCAGGTATATACAGTCGAGGTACTACACTGTCTGACCTACCTTTTAGCTCATTGGTGGCTTTTGCCTTATGGAAGCAAGCACCTAGATAAATTCTCTGGCCGCGACTTGAGTGTTTAGGATAAAAGCGCGAAGAGCCTTCATAGAGTGAAGATCATCGCGAAGTCAAACAGTTTTTAGACTCTCCAATAAAGCTGCCGCACCTCTATCAGATCCTCCAAAATTAAATAACACTAATTTTGGAGGATCTAACCTGATGTTATTGTTGAAGAGTCTGAGCAACATAGATTCTAACTTATAAAATGAATAGTAGATTACTCTTGAAAAAATCACCAGAGGTGCTGTTGTTTGGGAGTCATTGAATCCTCTCAGTGAGTTGTTTTTGTATCCTTTTAAGTAACACTAGCTTCTAATGTATCATTGGAAGACGAAATCAGAATTTGAACTTTATAGATTCAGATTTAGATTTCACCTACGCGTTTTGCATCTTTTTGGAACTTTCACAAAACTTATATACTGGTGATTTTCCAACCAAAACTGCACATTTTGGGGGAGAATCATTTCCCTCCTGATTAGTTTAAGAATTCAGTGAATTCTGTAATATTTAAATCATTATTTCTATGCTAAAATGATACACTTCTTTATAAAATCATATTATACCAACTCAATTAATTGACCTGGAACTCATAGGTAGAACTATTTAAAAGTTGAAATTATAAAAGTACTGATATTATAGTGTACTTGCCATAGATAAAGTGGAATATGCAGTTTTAGACATTCAAAAAAGGGGGGAAAATGAATCTACGTTTCCATGTAGAGCGAAAAGTAGTTATTATACGTACAATTCCAAAAACCAAAAAAATATTATTTTCACTACTTTTCTTTACTGGCCAAAAAGATGTTTAAGCAAGAAAGATGGGAAATTAAAGATGCGTTCATTTACCCAAATGACATGCTTAAATTAGGATTTACCTTACTAGCAATTTCTATACATTGCTTATGACAGGTAATATTATAGGCTTTTTCTTTGACAATGGATACTGTAAATAATATATGTTGACAGTTCGGTGAAGGTAAAAAAAAACTTCTAATATATTAAATAATATCATCTAATAAAATATATAACTTAAAATAATTTTAAAACATAATTTTTGTTGTAGTAAAATCAATTTAGAATTAAAATCTAGCAATAATCAGTTTATTTTAATGTTAACAGGTTTAAGGAAATCTTATTTTAGCAAAAACAATGTTTTTCATTTTTTTTTAAATCAAACACATCAGCTGCTTATTTTAAGCTTCAACACTTTTAGCCATCCACGAAATTGCTTCTTTTTAAATTAAGCTTCGGCACTTCAAAACTGTTTTAAGTCTAAATTAAGAAAAAGAAAAGACTTGATGGTAAAAGTTAATTTCCCCTATATGTGAACCTTTGATTTGGTTTATGGGGGTGTTGGGAGGGGGGGGGGGGGGGGGGAAGGGGAGGGGTGTTTGCGGTTCATGAGGTAGTGTCTCCTTAGGATATTTGAATTAAAAATTAAGCACAATTCATTTTTTTGCGCGGACTAACCTTATTCTGTGGTTGATCTTTAATTTTTTCCCGTCGCTTAAAAAGTTGGCTAAAAATATTCTGAGGTTTTGGATTCGAATCCCCATTCAATAAAAAAAAAACCTCAAGACAAGAATTTTGCAAAAATTCTGCCTTATGTGGCAGACTTTGCCTTACGACATAAATAATAGTCTGCCTTATAAGGCAAAGTCCGCCACATCAGGCATAAGTTTTATGTAATTTTGCATGAATAGGCATATGTTCATAGAAACTATTATTAAAGAACAAAACCTTGCAAAATTATTATTATTTTTGACTCTGCTGGTTTTCGAACCCAGAACCTCCGGGATTTTTGGCCACCTCTAAAAGCAACAACAATAACAACATACCCAGTGAAATCTTACAGTGTAGGGTCTGGAGAGGATAAAGTATACTCATACCTCCATTTGTAGCAATGACCCATTTTCGAATAAAGTAGTTTTTGGGCTTAGAAGTTAAATTCCATTTTTTGCGCGGATTGCCCTTCTTTTGGGGTGGTCTTTAAATTTTGCCTCTTATATTTGTGGTCTTTAAATTATGCCTCTCATATCGTTGGTCTTTAATTTTTGCCCTCGCTCAAGCATAAATTAAAAGAAAAAATTGCAAGGCAAGGTTTGGGTCGCGTGTATGCCGGACCCGGCATACACTTGTTAAGGAATTACCAAATTTATGCCGGACCCGGCATACTCATACCTTATGGGCAGACTTGACATAAGTATGCCGGATCCGGCATAACTTTGGTAATTCCTTAACAAGTTTATGCCGGTGGGGGCATACTTATGGGCAAACTTTTATGCCGGACCCGACATAAACTTGTGAAGGAATTACCAAAGTTATGCCGGACCTGACATACTTATGCTAAGTCTGCCCATAAGGCATAAGTATGCCGGGTCCAACATAACTTTGGTAATTCCTTCACAAGTGTATGCCGGTGGGGGCATAGAGAAATTTAAACTCTGTCTTGCGAATTTTTTTTAAAATTTTGACTGCATAGGGATTCGAACCTGAAATGTATGAATTTTACCTGAAGGGTAAACTTTAAAAATTTCAAATATGAGAGGCAAAATTTAAACAACACCAAAAAGAAGGGAATTCTGCGAATTGCCCGTTAAATTCCAGCGTGTTTGGTAGGCTTAATGAATGACATACATAGCCCACCGCCATCTCTCTCTCTCTTTCAATTCCTCAATTTCATAGAAGAAAAAAAGATGAAAGTTACTCGACGCAAAATTCACAACTTGGAACCGCAAAAAAAGGTAACATATTTTAATTTCAACAAATTTTTGTTTCGTTTCTGCTGAGATTTGTGTCCTGTGTTAAAATTTTACATGCTTTGCAAATCTTATACTGCTAATTTTGTAATTCTGCTGCAAAGTTTATTGCTTTTATTTTGAGTAACAATTTTGCTAGTTTGACTAGATGGGATTTAGTCTCTAATTAATTTATGAACAAAAGTTAAGCACACCCCTTTGCCCTATCCTTCAATTCAGTTAGTCAATGCAAATTTCACAACCCACAAAAAGGTGTTGAGCTATTTATGTATTATCTGCTGCAAAGTTCATTGCTTTATTCTGAGAACCATACTCTAATCACATTATAACAACAATAACATTGTAATCTCACAAGTGGGGTCTGGGGAGGGTGGTGTGTATGCAGACCTTACCCCTACCTTTGTGGGGGTAGAGAGGTTGTTTCCGATAGACCCTCGGCTCACATTAACCTATGAATTATTTGATAAACTCACGATGCGTAGGGAGTGCATAAAGAGCTGATGGTTGGTCTTTTGGATCTCTTGCGTACTCGTTTTAACTGTTAATGAGTATTCAATATTGGCAAATTGAGATTGGATTGAGGGATCATTTTCTGCTGAGGTAAATCAAAGACAAAGTTAATTGAAGCAGTATACGTTGTTAAAGGCGTGCTTAAGCCCAGGTAGTGCAATTCACCTGGTGCGTTAGTGTAGGCTTCAAGGTGCTAAGGCGTGGCTATGAACTTTATCTTTAAAAGCACAACAAAGTGATACATTATTGTCATGACTGAACTTTAGTGATTAAGACTAGTAGAAAATTAGCATCTTGCATTATTTCTGTTTTTTATTTTGTCTTCATTCTTCGCTAAAGCCCACACTTTTGTTGCACCAATCTCTTTTGTGTTTTTCGCTTTTAACTATACTGATGAGGAGTATGCTGTATTGCATCATTTGTATTTGCCCAACATAGAATTAAAATCACTTTGATGCGAGTATCTCTTCCTCGTGCGCCTAATATTTGTTTGCGGCATCCATTGCAGACTAACAAGAAGACGAAAATATCAATACGAAGGAGTAAGAAATGTAGCAGTACTATTATAAAGGAGGAGACAACAAATGATAGTGAGTTCAATAAGCTATCTGCTGACGTTTTAACCTCTATTTTTCTAAAATGCCCGGTTAAAACATTATCTATTTCAAGCTTCAAGGTGTATATCTAAGTCATGGAATGAATTTATTATTAGTCCTTCGTTCATTCATTCTCATCAGAAACAGCACTTGATGGAAAATGGCCCCCAACTTCTTTTTATGGAAACAAAGTCTTATTTGCCAAGGTCAAAAAGGTGCAGGATACGATTTGTTTCAGTTGACATGGAAGGAAGAAATGAGGAGTTATACACAGTCACTCATCCTGATCTCCAACTCTCTTGTAGCACCTGGACTGTATGCTCTGGTCTGGTTTGCCTTTCAAACAATTGTCGTATTTATTTGTGCAATCCTGCCATCAATCAATTGCGTGAATTGCCCAACTGTTCACCTTCTGCTATCCCCGGATATGAGCATTTTGGGTTTGGATATCTTCACTCAAGGAAGGAATATAAAGTGGTGCATTTTTTCTATATGGGTCCCCGCTTACTTCCGCTCGATGTTCAGCTTGCACAGCTAAGATGTGAAGTTTTTACCCTAAATGGTGGGGGCATTTCTAATAGTAGATGGAAAGAAATTGCAGAGCCACCTCCTTATCATCCATGTTCGCCAGAGCTGTTAGTTAATGAATGTATGTATTGGTTGGCAAAGGCTCAAATGCTTGCCTCTGCCCAGCCTCAAATTATTTCATTTGACTTTGAGAATGAAAAATTTCTAGCTATATCTTGCCCATCAGCTTTTGAGACTCTTTCCGGTCTGAATTTGTTGGATTTGAAAGGGACGCTCTGCCTGCCAGACTTTGTTAGCAGGAGTTCAATTCTAGACTTGTGGATACTCAAGGATAAAATAAGTTGCACTTGGGTGAAGGAGTATAGCATCAATTTGGTCAGCTTCGAGTCCAAGAATATTATGTCGTTTTATAGGACATGGAATGAAGAAATAATCATAGTTCAATATTCGGGTATGGTCATCTTCTTTGACTTAAAAAGAAAATGCTTCAGAGGAGTGAAAAGGCCTGGGTCATGGCGTTTTGATATTTACTCGAAAAGCTTGTTCTCTTTATGTCCTTCCCTTTAAGTATTTATATTTATCCCTTTTATGTAATTAGGATAAAGGATTCATGTTCCTAATGAATCCTTTTATGTAAGTATTAGGCTCGTATCTTATTTCATATGATGGTTAACATTGTACGAGTGGTTAATGTTTTCCCTAATACTCGAAACATAAAAAATGCAGGATGTGGTTAACTCTTTATTTGCAATTTATCAATTGAATATTGGTGGATTCAGTTCCATGGTTAAGACTACCTTTCCTCTTTCATGCCTGTTAAAAGTACACTTGTTATATGTCTTGATGATAGTCTAAGCAGGTATGATCATTTATAAATCATAGAACATTTTTGTTGAGACATATCTTGTCAAGTCGAACCATGTTGTAGTTTCTTTGTACTTAAATTCGGCTATACACTTCTGTAGTATGCTTTTGCATTGAGCTCTTCAGACATTATTGATTTAGCTGCAGAAGTTTGTGTAGCGTCTCTGTTTCATATTCTCATTTCGGCATGTATATTTGGATGCATAATTTACTGATTTGGTCATAAATATTTTGGTATCAACTTAAAAAATTATGGCATAATCCGGCATTCTGTATGTTCACGCTCGTATTTTCTATGTAATAATACTAGGCTGTAAAATGTGGACTGCAAGTTAACTTTTGCTTCATGTTATATACCATAGCATTCTGTACTCATTTAAGCCTATTTCTTATTTCCTGATTAGGAAGTGTTATTCTAGGCAACTTACATTTGTTTACGAGACATGTGATGATAACATAAACTGGGTTGTGTGGGGGAGGTCGGTTGTATGGCTCATCACACATGCTTTTCGGATTATATTTTCATGGGAGATCGGCAAATAAAACACGTGAAATTTTTGTATAGGTTATTTCACTCGTAATCGAAAAAGACAATTACTACATTACTAGTTGTAAAGAGTTTTTCATTAAGGCACTATTATATCTAAACAAAATAAAAGTAGCAACTACATACCACATTAATAATGCTGTATTTTACTATATATGGAGATTAAATCTCCTTACTAACACCTATCGAACGACCAGTTAGTTCACAATTGCACCCAGTTCATACCATACATCGTATAGTAGCAAATTTTAGACGCACATTTTTTCCTTAATGTGTCCTAAATGATATAAGACCTCATTATTTTCTATCACACAGCAACAAAACAATGTCTCATACCCTCCTTATTACCAATTGGGTAAAATTTGTACTTGCACATTTCCGTAGCTCTACTTCCTCGCCGATTTTTAAATTGTAATCTTCAACAAGTTGCCTCCATTTTTTTCCCGTTAAAACTTTAATCGGCTCCTTGGTTCCCCCGGAATTGTATATCTTCATTGGAATGTTATATGCAGTCCCTTGGACAGTTCGAACAACCACTTCCAATGCACCCCCATTCAAGTCTTCTAGTTGCTCATCACTTAGAAAGTTGTCGTTTAAAACTTGTTTTTTCGGAAAACTGAACCTGCCCTTGTCCATCTCAACATCAGATTTGTTTAAAGCCTTCTTGATAATGAGTAGAAAATGACAATCCCTATTACTAACGGCCACAACTTCGTCGGGCACTTGTTGAGGAGGTGGAAGAGGATGAACAGCATGAGGCACTTGTTGAGGAGGTTGAAGAAGAGGCACTGCATGAGGATGAACATGCCGGGCCCGGAAGAGGACTCGGGTCTTCTATGAGGGCAGTTTCCTCTACATTATCGCTCGCATATTGAGCCAAGAAACCGGGGTTCCAACCTCTGTTTAATCCCTGAGAAGTTGCAGTACGTGGTAAGTCAAAATGTTAGAGATATCATGAATATCATAATCCAGTGTAACAGGAAAAGCAACAAAAATATATTTTTGCATACAAAACAAGTACGATCACATAGATCACATAAAACACAAAATTAAAGGAAACCCCATTTCGCAACATAAAAAACCCCATCAAGGAACACCATATCCAGAAACAAAAAAGGTAAGAAAACAAGATTTCAGAAATATTGGGGTTCTCTATTTACTGTAAACTGCACCATCTCCAAGATTAATTTTTATGATGCGAGTTGACCTGCGTTTTTACACCTTTGCGCTAACAGAGTTGAAATCTTTCATAGCCATGTCTTTTACAATACAAACTAAATTTACCACATGTTCTTCATTAGAGCAGAACTTTATTTTACAATCAAAGACCATTAAAGAATTACTAATTGAAAATCTGACATATGAAATAACATCAAAGACCGTCTGTATTTTAACTTAACCTCTTAGATTAGTCTAATACATATTAATCCTAGTAGGCTATTCTTGAAACCATAGCAGCTTCTTTTGACCATAAGAGATGTGGAATGCAGTGGCGGAGCCAGGATTTATGCCAAGGGGGTTCAAAAATATAAAAAAGCCATAAATGAAGAAGCTAAGGGGGTTCAACGTTTACTATATATACATAAAAAAATAATTTTCACCTTGTATATACAATGTAATTTTTCACTGAAGGGGGTTAACCCCCAGGGCTCTTACTAGGTCCGCCACTGGTGGAATGCCGAATGCTTGAACTTTAGGACTGGCATTCAGGAATCCCTCCATCTCAAATTATTTGTGCCTTTTTGGTTTACGTGCCCTTTAAGAAGTTAGGACTTTTCATCATTACATATGGATGAATATAACGATACAATAAAATTTAAGTAAAAATCACAACAAACATTGTATTTGTAGGAAATCAATTCCTTGATAACCGTTGTAATTAGTCATTATTATGTACAGTTAGAATATTTCCTAGAATATTATGTACAACTAGAATATCTCCTAGAATAAGGTAAGTCTTTTGTATATATTAATCACAACACTTCATAATTAATCAAGGAATTGATTTCCCACATGGTATCAGACTAGGTTTTCCTTCTCCAACAAACCCTAGCCGCCGCCCCACCCTAGTAGCCGCACCTCCTCTCTCCCCTTCGTTCCTCTTCTTCTTCCTCTCTTATTCTTCCTCCCTTCGTCTTCAAGCCACCATGACTGACACAGGCGCAAAGTTTCACTCTGCTCTCTCAATAACCAATGTCAAATCTCTCGTTCCCTTCACATTAGACATTGAAAATGGTCCATATCATTCATGGGTGGCGTTATTTAAAGTGCAAGCCTGGGTGCATAACCTGATGCATCACATTATCCCTCCTACAGAGGCCACGACTAAGGCCAAAATTGATGCCTTGCGGGCAGCTGATCCAGAACTCTATGATCATCTTGATGCGGCAGTCCTGCAGTGGATATATGGTACGATCTCTCCTGAATTACTTCAAACCATATTGGTGAAGGATGACACCGCGACGAAAGCCTGGAAGAGGTTGGAGGCCATCTTTCAAGATAACAAGGGTTCCAGGGCAACTCATCTCGAGGAAGAACTTACTGCTGTCTCTGTCGAAAACATTTCAAGTGCGGATGCGTATTGCAACCACGTGAAAACCTTGGCGGACAGGCTGGCTGATGTGGATGCTCCGGTGGCAAATAGTCGCCTTGTCTTGCGGCTCATTGGTGGTCTTCCAGAGGCATACTCTGGCACGGTGAATTTTGTCCAAAATCAAGACCCATTACCACCTTTTGAAAGCGTTCGATCCCAAATAAAATTGGCGGAACGTACTCTAAAAAACCGTCTCTCCAAAGAAGCCGGCGGGAATGTTGCTTTTATTGCCTCTACTGGCGGTGCCCAACTAGCTAACATGGAACATGTTAACTCCAATCCTCAGCATAATTTTTCTTCAAGTTCCAATCATGGCAGAAATAATAACAACAAGAACAAGAAGAAAAATAATAATGAAAGGAACAATGGGCAAAATCGCAACAATGGCCGCGATGGGGGTGGCCAGAATGGTGGCCGCGGCACCAACCAGTGGCCGACTGGCGGTACCAGCCAGTGGTAGCTGCGCCATGTTCTCTTCCCGTACCCCCTATATGGGCAGTGGCCGCCACAGTGGGCTGCTCCACCATGCCCATACCCGACTGCTCCACGACAACAGCCCCATCCAGCGATGCAGCCCGGCATTCTCGGGCCCAAACCTCAACAGGCCTACGCGACCTCTGTATCCCAGCCCCATATTGGCTACACTCCGACGAACATTGAGGCAGTAATGCATACTTTTTCTATCGCTCCACCGAATGGAAATTAGTATATGGATACCGGTGCAACATCACATATGACCTCGGACCAAAGTACACTCTCATCTTATTTTAATTCGAGCAATAGTAATCATCGCATTATTGTTGGTAATGGGCATGTTATTCCAATTCATGGTTACAGGAACACTACTCTCTTACCTCCACACCCCCCTCTCACCTTAAATAATGTTTTGTATGCACCCAAGCTCATTAAAAATCTTATCTCCGTCCGAAAATTTGCCACTGATAACTGGGTTTCTGTTGAATTTGACCTGTTTGGTTTTTATGTGAAGAATTTCCAGACGGGGAACAAACTAATGAGATGTAACAGTAGCGGGGACCTCTATCCACTCTCCACCATCATCCAGGCCTCACCTTTAAAATCTTCTTCCGTCTTCACCGCTTTGTCTCCTGATTTATGGCATCGTCACTTAGGACATCCGGGAGCCAATACTTTACGCTCTCTTCATAGCAAGCATTTTATTGAATGTAATAGGAACAAACAGTTTTTATGTTTATCTTGTACTTTGGGGAAACAAGTTAAATTACCTTTTTATGAATTGATGTCATTCACTGCTTTTCCATTTGATATAGTTCATAGCGATCTTTGGACATCGCCTGTATCTAGCACTAATGGGCATCGGTACTATGTACTATTTCTTGATGATTTTAGTAAATTTCTATGGACTTTTCCTCTCTCTAAGAAGTCTCAAGTTTACTCTCTTTTCACCGCATTCCACGCTCTTGTCAAAACTCAATTTGAAAGGTCCATTAAAAATTTACAATGTGACAATAGGAAAGAATTTGATAATGGGCCACTTCAATTATTTGCTCAAAAACATGGGATGCAATTCTGCCTCTCTGGCCCTCACACATCTCCTCAAAATGGAAAAGCCGAACGTCACATCCGATCCATAAACAATGTAATTCGGACCTTGCTTACCCATGCCTCCATGCCCCCCTCATTTTGGCATCAAGCACTTTCTATGGCCACATATCTTTTGAACATTCTCCCAACGAAAGTTCTCGGATCCTCTTCCCCTACTCAACTCCTCTACCAAAAAGATCCTAACTATTCCCATCTTCGGGTTTTTGGATGTTTATGTTTTCCTTTGTTTTCCATCCACCACCATTTATAAGTTACAAGCACGGTTCACTCCTTGTGTCTTTCTTGGGCACCCTTCCGATCATAGGGGATATAAGTGTTATAACATGTCAACCCAAAAAATTTTCGTTGCCCGTTATGTGGTATTTGATGATCACACATTCCCATTCTCAAAACTTCATACTCCTACCTCTCACAAGTATGAATTTTTGGACCATAATGTTAATCTATATATCACTCATCATATGCAACGAAATTTTGAAAATACATCTCCCAACATTTTAAATCCCCTACCACCTCCACCCGCGGCCACTGCCAGTCCCCAGCAGCTGCCAAACCAGCCGCAGGACAGCCTTTCTGCTGCTCCTACACCGCTGCCTTCTAGCCCGCCTCCATCACCTACGGCCCACTCTACGCAGCAGCCCCACCCTATGACCACTCGGTCCCGTAATGACATTTTCAAACCCAATTTGAAATATTCCTCCAACCTTAACACCGAGACCACTACCTCCATCTCTCCATTACCCAAAAATCCCGTATGTGCTCTCCATGACGTAAATTGGAAGAATGCCATGATGGATGAATTTAATGCTCGAATTGAAAATAAGACATGGGAGTTAGTTCCTCGGCCTGCTAATGTTAATGTGATTCGGTCAATGTGGATTTTCCATCATAAAAAGAAATCTAATGGTTCCTTTGAGAGGCATAAAACCCGTCTTGTAGGTGATGGCAGGTCTCAATAGAAGGGTGTTGACTGTGAGGAGACATTCAGTTCGGTGGTCAAGCTAGCATCTATTCGCACTGTGCTAAGTATTGCATTATCTTATTCTTGGACCATACACCAGCTCAATGTCAAGAATGCTTTTCTTCATGGCAATCTCTCTAACACTGTGTATATGCATCAACTATTGGGTTTTCGGGACCCCAATTTTCCTGATCATGTCTGCCTATTGAAGAAGTCCCTCTATGGACTGAAACAAGACCCTCGGGCATGGTACCAGCGGTTTGCCGATTTTGTCGCCACCATTGGCTTCTCACACAGCAAGTCTGATCACTCATTATTCATTTATCGCAGGGGTTCTGATATTGCATATATGCTGCTTTATGTCGACGACATCATTCTTACGGCCTTTTCAGACGATCTCCGTAAGTCTATTATGGCACTCTTGAGTGCCGAGTTTGCCATGAAAGACCTTGGTCCACTGAGCTATTTCTTGGGTATTGTTGTTACTCGTAATGCAGATGGCTTATTTTTATCACAGAAGCAGTATGCCGAAGAAATCCTGGAACAGGCAGGTATGTCACACTGTAGCCCGTCTCCTACACCTGTTGATACGAAGCCGAAGCTAAGTGCCTCGAAAGATGCACTATTTGATGATCCGACTAAGTATCGTCATCTTGTCGGGGCTTTGCAGTACTTTACGTTCATTAGACCAGATATCTCATATGCCGTCCAACAGGTGTGTCTCCACATGCATGACCCTCGTAATGAACATATGGCTGCTCTTAAGCGTATTCTGCGCTACATTCAGGGGTCTATAAATTTTGGTTTGCATCTCTACAAGTCTACTGTCAACAACTTAGTTTCCTATACAGATGCAGATTGGGGTGGTTACGTGGATACTAGACGCTCCACCTCTGGCTATTGTGTCTTTATCGGTGACAACTTGATTTCTTGGTCCTCAAAACGTTAGCCTACACTCTCCCGTTCTAGTGCCGAGGCCGAATACAGGTAAGTTGCTAATGTTGTCTCTGAATCCTGCTAGCTCAGAAATTTACTTCTTGAGCTACATTGCCCGATCCAAAAGGCGACACTTGTTTATTGTGACAATGTGAGTGCGATATACTTATCAGGTAACCCGGTACAACATCAGCGCATTAAACACATTGAAATGGACACACACTTTGTTTGCGAAAAAGTTACCCGTGGCGAGGTTCGTGTCCTTCATGTTCCGTCCCAATATCAGATTGCAGACATTTTTACGAAAGGGCTTCCGCGCGTACTGTTTGATGACTTTCGGGACAGTCTAAGCGTTCGTCAACCTCCCGCTTCGACTGCGAGGGTGTGGTAACCGTTGTAGTTAGTCATTATTATGTACAGCTAGAATATTTCCTAGAATATTATATACAACTAGAATATCTCCTAGAATAAGGTAAGTCTTTTGTATATATTAATCACAACATTTCATAATTAATCAAGGAATTGATTTCGTACCGTATTTAAACTAATAACACAATAGGTAACAACCATCCAAACAAGCAGTAAAGCAAGATACGAAATTCAAGAATAGGAGTGCAGAGAAAAAAAATAGTAAACAGGGAAAGGCCTACTCATAATGCTCGTCCCACTACATTCAACATTGACCATATAATTTCCTTCCTTCTGAACAATATGATTCACTGTGTAACTCCCATCACCCATAGCATGGAATGTATTTGTAACCCTAAATCTTGGTAGCTATGATACTCTAAATCTTGAAATGTGACAAGAAAATACGTCTCTAAGTTCATAAAGCGATTGATGATTTAGGCAGCAAACTAAGGGAGAAATATCCGTTAGGGAAGGTGGAAACTCTTTCGTAATATGCTTTTTTTGAAACAAACCCAAATGTCACTTTTATTTCTCTACTAATTTAAAATAGATTTTTACTTTTAATAGTCATTTTTAGCATATCAAGAAAGGTAATTTATTTTTTCTTGTTTTACTCATAGCACTAATTACTCGTTTCAAATTATTTTTTCAAATCTATTCAAAATATGCACCAATTAATATAATATCACCATAAATTATGCACTTCATTTATTATTTTTTAAAAGATATGTAATGTCGATAGTGAACAAGTAAAAATGAACGGGGAGTACTTGTTCACTTTTACTTGTTAGACTCGGATAAACCAAAAAAAAATAAAAAATCCAACATCTCTTCTTCATTTCCTGAATAGAAATGACGCGTAGTGTCTCCATTAGGCACAAATTCTAACTTTTGTTAATAAAGCATAACTTGTGGTTAATTGAGTAGTTCACTATCTCAAAATATCCTGAACTCTTGCCTTATAAACGAGCTAGAAGTTATGCCTTATGGCAATTTCATTAAACTAATTTATGTCCACAATTTATGCCCGAGGGCCAATAAAAGCTTTGCCTAGAGAGTTTTTAAAGCGGAGGCTATTTTTTTTTTAAATTATTAAGCAGGACCAAAAAATAAAGACCACCTCTTATGCAGGCCATTAGTAAACTTTACCCGTTTTTTCATATAGTAGCAACTAAGCAAAAATTAGGAGTCCGCGACTTAAGTGACACAAAAGGGGAAAAAAATTGGAACCAAAATAACGCAAAAAAAAAGTTACAAAAGTATTAGATGAATTATTTTTTAATATAATATTTTTATTTGTACATTCGACTTGACTAAATAATAAAACACTTAAATCAGAATCCTATAAAATATGACACTTAGATGATAAGTTTCCAAACAAACAAAACTTACTTCGGGGTACTTTACAACCCCTAAAACGACGATCCAAACGCTTAGGTATACTTGATGTAATGAGCCGACGTTATTGTATGCAAAAAAAAAAAAAAGATATTAAGTTTTATATAAAATATTAATATTTCGAGGTTTTGAAATATGATTAATCTTTGCCTAAAATATGAAAAATTTGATTTTGATAGCTTAAAAAAAAATTAGCCACTTTCACGCACAGAATCTATGCGTGAAAGGACTAAACTCAAAAAGTTACAGTTTGATCCTTTCACGCATAGTTTTTGTGCATGAAACTTACTTTTGTAACCTTTTTTTTTGTGTTATCTTAGTTCTATTTTTTTTTTTTTTTGTGTGTCACTTGAATGCAGACTCCAAAAATTAGATCTGATGAGTTTAATATTGTTAGAAAGTGTAACTTCCCAAAAGTTATGTTTAAGCAGCTTTAGCTAAACGTAATCAGACTCCCAAGCATGGGCTTGTTGTTACACTAGGCCCAAAACTAAATGTTTGGTTAAAGCCCAAGTAAGAACCCAATATCTCTTCTTCTTTCTTGTTGTACATATACAGAAGAATTAATTAAGCAAGTGGGGTAAAAAAGAAATGTCACAATTTTGGAAACCAGGAACAGAACGACCTCGTATTGTAGATGATGAACAAGGTGGCGTTGTTCTTTACCCTACAGCTTCCTCTTCTTCTTCTGGGTAATTTTTTTTTTTTTTATCATTTATGAATGTCAATAATTTTACTGCTTTATTTGTTATGAATGTTAAAATATTACTGCTTTCTTTGTTATGTATGTTAAAATTTTACTGCTTTCTTTGTTATGTTTACTGATCTTTTGTTATGAATGTTAGCATTTTACTGCTTTCTTTGTTATGAATGTTAAGATTTTACTGCTTCCTTTGTTATGCATATGAATGTTAAAATTTTAACATCTCAGTTTGAGTTTGTCTCTTAGAGCCCGTTTGGATTGGCTTACAGCTTAAAGCTGTCTGCAGCTTATAAGCTGAAAAAAATAAGTTGGGGTAGTCCAACTTATTTTTTTTGGCTTATAAGCTGTTTTCAGCTTATAAGCTGCTTTAGATAAACTAAGTCAAATGAGTTCAATTATTTTTTTGAGCTTATTTTAAGCATAAAATGACTTTAAGCTGGCCAGCCAAACACTAAAAAAAGCTGAAAACAGCTTATAAGCCAACTTATAAGCCAATCCAAACGGGCTCTTAATATCATGGATGGTCACTCAACTTTTACTTTATTGCACCAAAGCCACTAAACTATAATTCCTCCGTCCCAATTTATGTGACGTCCTTTCCTTTTTAGTCTGTTTAAAAAAGAATGTCGCCTTTCTATAATTAGAAATAGTTTGACTTTAAACTTTTACCCTTAGTGGAACGATTTCTAGGTAAGCACATTTAACCTTCAATTAATTGATATGCGCAGTTTTGATCCCTTTGACTACGAATCTTCAAAGTTATAATGAATTTTTAAGTGATGAACCATTTGTCAATGTATTATGTTGAATTTGTAATGTTTGAGAGTAATATAGTTCGAGAAATAGTCTAAAATCACATGTTTCTTATGTAAAGGGACCAAGAACACACATTTAAGTTAATTAAAGGTTAAATGCGTTTAGTCAAATATAACAAGGACCAAAATCAAAATTCATCAATAATTGAGGGACTAAAAGTGCAAGTATCCCATATTTGCATAATGAAACATGAGGGGAAGGATCGAAGAGAAAACCGTGATGGAAAAAGTGAGGAGAATTCTAAACTTGAGATGTTAGAAGGTGAAAAATCGATGGTTGCGGGAGTTGTTTTAAGCTATTTTTTATAACAAAAAAGTCAGTCAACTTTTCTAAAGGATAATAGAAAATGTCTCGTTATTTCCTCCTAGTGGTATATTTAGGCAAAGCTGAGTGATTTAAGAATTGAGCAATTTTTTAGTTACCTAAAAAAAAATAAAAAAAATCATCGACTTTTGTAATACTCAGGCAAACTTGGGTTACTTTTTGGTTACGAAGCAAAGAGAAAGAGTTTAGTGGTTTTAGTACAATAAATGTAAAAGTTGAATGATTATCGGTGAAACTATCCCGTTAGTTATATAAGTAGTAATTATTTGTGGAATTTCAAGATTTGGGTATGGGAGTTTAGAGAAGCAAAGGCAGAGGCTGCCTGTGTACAAGTACAAAACTGCTATTCTTTACTCAGTGGAGACTCATGCTACCACCATTATTGTTGGAGAAACTGGCAGTGGCAAAACTACCCAAATTCCTCAGGTTAGTTTTTCTTGGTTTTCTGTAAAGATTATGCTTTTATAATTGGTATGTTTTTATAATTGGCAGTGACAAGTCTGTTTGCATGTTTCTGTGTTACTCTATTTGTGCGTTTAAACATGTTTATTTATGATAATTTAGTTTAGTTCGTTTCAGTATGTGAGCTACTCTTCCTTTAGTTGATTTCAGTTTTTAGTAGTTTAATATGCGTGCATGTGTTTATATGCTAAGTTTGATTCATGCTTAGTTAGATATGCTTCTGCGTTAGTTGCTTTAATTTACACAGTTAAGCCATATTCTATGTAGTTTAGCTGACTGCTTTTGTGTTTGTTGTTTAAACTAAGTAGTTCAGCATGTCTATAGATGTTAAATTAGTCCAATTTGTTAGTTACATTTTGCTTAGTTTAGTTGTATCAAAAAATAGAATTATGTATGCTGGTTTGGTTGGTTCTTATTCCTCACTGGCTGTTTATCTGATTAGTCGCGACTAGTTGTTATGCCAATGTAGATTCATTGTTTCATTGGTTGAAGAGCTGTACTACATTTAGCCTGATCAGTTTTAATAAAGAAGATATACATCACTTGATTTGGTTGTTGAAACTGTGATCATAGTCTAAGCTGGAAATGACATGTCGAGATCCCTTCTTTTTCCAGTCAGCTGCTGCTCATAGATTTTAAAACAGTAGTAAAATAATTCTAAATTCTGAATCTCTTTAAATTTCGGTCTTATTTGTCGCTGCTTTGATAAGTTCATTGTTACAGCTTGTTGTTTGGGTTGCTGAATCTTAAAAGGAAGAGTAAAACAGAGATGGGATCTGAATCTTACATTCAAAAAAAATGTGTTTTAGTTTGGATTAGGCAGTTGCCATTTGACTAAGCGTATGAGTTAAGTATTGGCCTGTTTCCTGTTGCCATTGTTGTAATCCAAATCTAGTCCAGTTGTTAGCATATGAGGTGACTCCAATGTGATTTAGTCCATGATTTATTGATAAGTTACAAGTTGGTTGAAATATGTAAAGAATTTCCATCCACTACATGCCTGTCATGACATTTCTAAACCATTTACAGTTTCGGACACTACTTTCCCACTGTTTTGTTTAGATTAGATATCGCATGGGGGTATTAATATGGCTCCTTTGAGTATTTTAAGAACAGGCCATTTTGTCATGGGATGAGCTTTCATGTAGTTTAAACTAAAACGCATCAGTTTGGCTGATAGAACTGAATCTCCCTCCCTTTTGTGATCACAAGCATGAGCTTTAAAGAACTACTGTTGTCTCATGGAAACAGCTTTAAAATTCCCAAGAAATTTTCTTCTTTCTACTCACTGTCGTTTCGATGTAATTTGTTTAATTGCCAGTTTCATGGCTGTTAGATTTAGGCTAGATAATCCTCATGTTCTTTAGATTCTCTGCTTTTCTTCTCTGTTTTTCATTGGATTTCGTTTTTGCATGATAATGTGTGGCCCCCGCCTTAATTTAGATTTATCAGGTGAAACACGACCATATTCTCAGTTCTGTGTATGTTTTTACCTGGTACAGATCAGTTAAAATTTGATTTGAATTAGAGAACTAGTCTGTCTGTAACTGTTGTCTCCATATTTATGACATAAAATGCTTTATGTTCTATTTGTTTGCCTCTGTAATTAATGAAAACTGAAATGCTGATTTAGTTATTATCGTAGGCTATAAAACTGGCAGTTAGTTTGATACTGTGTTGTTGTTTGTATTGATTAAGGCATGCAATGTTGTGGCTGTCTGAAGGTTCTGCCTATATCTGAGTGCTGTCTCGCTTGTATATTATAATGTGTTGCGTCCGAATTCTATATATGCATGTATATTACTAATCTATTTTCATTAAAACACGTTAATGAGGAGGTTAGATTGGTCATTATGGATCAAGATTGAACCCTCCCCGGTGTTAGTCATGCCTGGGATTCATGAAATCCCTTGGAACTTGTGCAACATCGGGAAGACGGGGGCAAAAGCTTTCCAATATTAACCTTCTATACATCCTTATAAATGTGTATACATGAGGTATACTTGAATATACACCGTATATACCGATTTGTTTCAATTTATATTCTACATGTTTAACCTTACTCATTGATTAGATACTAATCCTTTTCCTTTCGTTTTTATACATGACCACCGCATACGAGTCCGAGGGACTCATCCTTCTTCCGCATTTGGTGTTGGGCTAAAGCCCAACATTGTCTCCTCTCGAGTCAGCCCACCTGCAGCAAAATTAAAAAAAAAAAAAAAAAAAAAGAATTCTGGGCCGAAGCCCATAACAGCAGCGACGACAGCAGCATCCCAAATGGGCCAAACCCATTTGAACTCCTTTATATTTCCGTCATTTTATTATCTTTGTGTATTTGATTGTTTGGCTAACACTTCATCTTAATTTTGTTTTCTTAGCTAGAATGAACCTTAGCGGAATTAGTGGGTTAGTTTAATACGATGAGTAGTTAATTTAAAGTATCTATAACATTTATTTTGTTAGAACAGTTGATTTTCAATAGCATATTTGGAGTAAAAGGAATCATGTTTTGCTACTTTAGAATATTGTTTTAAGAAATGTCACTAACACACAAATATGAACTAAAGAATATTTTATAAACAATTTATTTCAAGATTTATCAAATTTTACATATTTTAGCCGAATATAGTTAAATAAAAGTTAATAAAAGAGAAAGAATTCACGCCCTTTTTATCATATAAAAATAAGTTTAGGCTTTTCTACATCGCAATATTCATATAATATAATTTTTATCTAAAGTTTCACGTTTGTTAAGTCTTCTCTTAAGAAATTATTTTTCATAGGCAAATTATTTTATTTTCTACAAATCTTATTCTGAATAGAATTACTATATTTTTTAAGGCCTTAGCAATATCTTTAAGTTCCATTTAGCATTTAAAATCTTCTTTTATGCAAATTATTATATTTTTTCTACAAGTTTTATTTTAAAATAGCATTATTATTTTTTTTCAAGGTTTTAACAGCATTTATAAACCTCCTTTTTGAAAGCATTTCCTTTAAGCAAATTACTATATTTTTCTACAAGTTAGTTTAAATGGCATTATCATATTTCCTTTAAAACCTTAGTAATATGTATAAGCTATTTTCTTAAAATTTAAGCACTATATTTAATCTTAATTAATTAACCTAAGTTTGGCCGGATAACCGTAGTTAATGGATTCTAAAGGATGCCTAACTCCTTCCCTTTAGGATAATATAGAACTCTTACCAAGAATCACTGATTAATCAGATTATTAACGGAGGTTCAGTTAGCTTTACCTTAGTTAATAATTAGGTGTCCTAATTCACCTTAAAATCATTTAGGTGGCGACTCCTTAAAACAAACAATTTAGGAATCACCAATATGTTATACTCTACTTTTGACCCGGTTAAAATGGGATATAACAATAGTCATATTTGGTATTATCTTTGACGAAAATACAAAATACACTGTATTTAAAAAGCTACACTCTTCAGTTGTATCCAACATTCACTATATTTGAATGTATTTCAATAAAATTTCAAATACACTGTGTAGATACAAGAAAATAAAATACACTTTTTTTGAAATACAAAAAAATAATAAGCTCAGATCTGAGCCGGCATGCCGGAAAGCGACCAGATCTGACCTGACCAGCTGGAGGGACGTCAAAAAACGCCAGCACTCTAGAAAATATGAGCCGGCACACTAGAAAATGCTGGAATATAATAAGCTCAAATCAGAGTCGTGCCGAAGGGATCAGGTCTGGAAAATAAGCTAGAAAATATACTATTACTACATTAAAGTAACAGTATAATACAATGAGATCATCAGGTTTCTATATATAGCATTATTGGTATGAATACCACATAAGCTTTGGGAGTTGTTTTTATGGACAGATTTTATGTTTGAAACCATTCATAAGGTTTGTACCCTTTTCCTGCTTCAATTCACCCACTGCTTTTGGTGCTGACGGAGGAGTTGGTGGTGGAAATGGAGGAGGGAGGGAGGCAGGGATAAGGGGAAACGAGATCTGGGGTAGGCGAGAGAGAGAGAGAGAGAGAGAGAGAGAGAGAGAGAGAGAGAGAGAGGTGAGAGCGAGAAGATAGATTTGATACGTGAGAGGAAATCTATTTAAAAGAGGAATTTGTGAAATACAGAACACTAGTTACAATGTGTAATTTAAAAAAATATTTAGCTACAAAAAGTAAATAAAATAAAAGAAAATTATTATTTATAAATAGGTCTTAGAGATAGTTATGATAAGTAAATTTTCCTAAATTAATTAGCCTTGGGCCAGTGAGGCAGCAGGGGCCTCAGAATTTATGATACTATGAGTACAATAACCAAATAAAGGCTAAGAAAATGATTATTTTTGGAAATCATTTTTGTTTTTAGAGAGTGAATCGAATTTAGAGAGTTTCAAGTTTTTTTGTGGAGAAAATACTTGCATTTGTCCCCTATTTATAGAAAAGTTTAGTAATGCCTCATGCAACAGTTGAAACAAGGGAGAATAAGAAGACTTTACGAAGACTTACTATGAAGTCCTCAAAAACGTGATTCACATGGTATTATAGAGACAAATATCAACTTTAGGGTAATTATAAACATATGGGAACTCATTTTTATTTCGAGTTAATGAATTTCTACAATGGCATCAAATTAAAATATAACAATAATTTGTGTCAAAGTCATAGAAATATTGAGTAAAAAGCTCCTAAGTTCATGTAAATCCATCGACGACACTCTAGAGGTGCCCCTGATTATAAATCAAGACATACTTCGTGGAGTTTGATTTGTCTCGGAGATGTTTGTTGAATTGTGTGATTATCTCAAGATGTTTGTTGAATTATGTGACTATCCCATTAGATAGTATATAGTTTTATTTATTTAATGGCATTTTTTAACATGATCTCTCGCCAGGGGCGGCTCAAGAGAGCCGGTGGCCTCAGAATTTTAAAGGAGGCCTTATATTTATTTAGTAAAGTGTTTTTTTTTTCAGTTGATGATATAGTCAATTCATGTAATTTTTCATGAGACATTAACTGAATCACGAGTCTTATATTCTGTGTTACGATCATTTCATCGATGTAATTTTTTTTTTTGTTTTAGTTCAAGCGATTGTTACAAAAAACTTTTCAAAATTATTTTATAAGCAATGGAAACATTTAAAAATATAAGTAAGACTTCAGGGTTCATGCCAGTAAGAGTATCATCTTCTGCATATAAATATTTTCGTATCACTTTAACTATAAAAATAGACTAAAAACGTCAGTGACTATTATGTCTTAAAAAATATTTAAAGGCTTAATAATGTCTTTTCTATTCTAATTGTTTACTAATCTACTCAGCTTGAGCTTGAAAAATATCTAAAAAGGCACTCAAAGAGTTATAGAAGATCTTACAAGACAAAATTATAAACTAGAATTAATTTAAGCTAATGTGAATTAGACCATATTACAAAGTAAGAAGTAATTATAAATTTAATTGACTACAACCTCTAACTGTAGTTACATCAATCATATTTCTAAAAAGTATCATAAACTTTGAAAATATATATGTGTAATAATTGTATTACACAAGATTTGAGTTTACCTTGTGTGCATCCGAAGAGTAGCGGCGGCGAGTTCTTATGTCATAAAAAAAATGTAATAATTGATAAATGACATATCATATATATATAATTTATTTTAAATCGTATATATAATACAAATTATTTTCGGGCCACTTTGGTGGCTTTAGGCTTCAGCTGACCCTATCTCTCGCATGTCGGCAATGAATTGTTTTCATGCACCAAATATACGTAGAAATTTTATATGATAATAGAAAATTCACCCCTTACAAATGTGGAACAACTTAAAACAATCTATTCTTTTGCCATTTCTCTCGCCGTTTTAAAAAGTAAAAGTCAAATAAATCCCTGACCCTAAAATAGAAGGGTTGATCAGAAAGAAGTGACTTCCATTAGTTTTGAGGGGTAAATCTCAACAAACGGACATATTATTTATTATATTTTCCATAACTTGTTTGCCCTTTTCCCAGGAAACAATAACCACTCAACCCCTTTCTGACTTCTGTTCATATCAAGCCAAAGATGAATACCCACTTGGTACATAAACATTAGTCTCTTTTCACCAATTGATAGTAAGTACATACAGTACCACAAAATTAAAAAACTACAACACAACACGTGTTGACCAAGACTTGTTGCAAGTTGCAACACAAGGACCAAACCAAACCAAACAAAATACAAACTATAACAATAGGAGGAAAGTGAATAGGGAGTCTATTCATAACTTTCCTATTATTCTCAAACTCACACCAATACAAGTACATAGTCTTAATTAAGGACTATATTCACAACAATAGCCACAAAGGCCTTTACAAGTTGAGCAACGGTTACAATATATCGCTTTGCCAGCTTTGAATATTCTACCAAGACTTTTCAGTAAATGCTTGCGGTGTAACGACACTCCCTTGGCCTCAATAGTGTTGTTTCCATTCATTGCTGCATCAAAAGATTTATGTAGATTTTCTTATTAGTCATGAGTAGCAGAACCAGAAATGCATACAATTTTTTTTAAAAAATTGTTAGTGTCCACCCAGTATATATTTAAACATGGAATAAAACAATTCTTGAACCTCTTTACCACTATACTAATATCTTCTCTCATGCACGTGATCATGGGGATTACATTTCATATACAACCAAAAAATATTTTATTTTCCCTATTTGCATGGTATAATTTTCGACGAAGGGAGATACTCGTTGGCTTTTGTTCAACTCCGCCATCGGTATCAACAGTGGGTGATCTACAGTACAATCTATCGGTTCACGTAAACTCTCAATAACTTTTGCTCAGACTCAGTAGACAGTGGCAGAACTAGAATTTTGAGTTTATGAGTACAGAATTATAGAAAAAGCAACTTACTACTAGGTTATGAATACATTATTTATACATATACCAAGTGGATTTTTTAAACATAAGCCTGAGCCATACTAATGTATTATGTTGAATGCATAAGCATAATTGTAGCTCCGGGTTTATATATAAACTTGAAATCGATATAGTAACCTATAATCTTGAATCCGCCTTTGAGTATTATAAGTTTTAGGTTAACCTAAATTAAAGGAGGAACTTAATTTGTGTGTCGATATTTTTTAAGAGAAGGGAAAATTAAAAAAAAATACAAACGTATTTTTCTTTAAATAACAGCTTTGCTAGAAATGTTAAAATGAAAAACAATTAATAGATGGGGAAAGTAAATAAACCTTGGGTCAGTGGAGCAGGCACCTCAGAATTCATCTCCCTTGCACCAATTTGTGAGGATATTATTAGCAGAATAACCAATGGAAGGAAAACAAAAATATTAGTTTTGCAAACCATTTTGATTAACAAATGAAACTCGACTGTATTTACTAGCTATTTGGAATTTCAAGTTTTTTTCCTGATGAGAAAAGACATGCATTTCTCCCCTATTTATAGAACTCAATAATGCCTCATGCATCAATCAGAATAAAAGGGAGAAAAGAAAGACTCCATGAAGACTTACTTTAAAGTCGTCCAAAACATTTTATTTTATTGATAAATAGGCGTAATGTCATGAAGAGCTTTTACCTTTAATTTGGGGTCAAATAATATATTATTATATTACTTAGTATATGCATCATGAAGGCTTGCTTTACACTAACGTCATTCACGGAGCATGTGTATCATAAAGATGGTAATATTGTGTTACTTAGACCTCATTGTTATTATTAAGATTAAAATTAAGGATTATGATCTGAATACTAAATAATTAAGAATGTTTTTTAACATCTGAAAGTTGAGAACTAACTCAAGACGATATTGAAATATATATTTTTTTTTAATATAGTACTAATAAAGATGACTTTTAAAAAAAAGTTATATATATATATTGAAAATTTTGAGTTGACCATTAAATAAGATATGTGTGGTGGAATAGTTGAGATTCCTCAAACCTTAATTCAATATTTTGTTGAGGTTCTGATTTAGGTCTCGATATGAAGAACTTGGTAGGGAGCATTTTGCTTTAATTTACCCCTTGATAAACTTATTCAGCGTGAATCAGAATAGTCGAGACAAGTGGGCTTCAAATACTAGTAGATTAAAGCAGTTGCAATATCTCCATTTTTGTGCTCCTATTTTGGAGACTCATCTGTTCTTTGCCATATAATGTAAAAAGACGACAATGAGATGCCAATTTTAACAACCAAAGTCTTCAAACTTTGACCCTTTTGCTGAAATTCTTAAAAGTTAAATCCCACTTCATTGCGTAATTAATTTATTAATAATACAAGAAAGACTCCAAGAATTTATGCTTTCTAAACCACCAATTAAGCTCTAAATAATGGTCAAGTCAATTAAAAGGCACTATAATTTTTTTAACAGAAAAAGTAAAAGGTCATGCGACTTGTAAAAAGTTAAGAGACATTAACCACAGTATTAACCACAGTTTAAAAACTAATCATTAATGTTTACACCTAAAAAGTTAAGAGACATTAACCACTTCATTGGGTTCGTTTACTTGTAGATTCTGATTGTAACACCTCGTGCATTCGGGTTAAGATTTGTATTATAAGATGGGGGTATAATGAACCCAATTTTAGTAGTGTATAAATGGTGTTTGAAACCCAATCAAAACTTGAGAAGAGTCTTTGGGCAAAACAAAGTTGAAAACCACTCTACGGGGCATGTTTGCAAGTGAGTTTATAGATGGCCTTACTTCCAACGACCATAACCCCATTATTAATTTGGAATTTTGGAAAACTTTCTTGATGAAAGTTGTAGCCCTTTGAAATATCTTTCCAACGGTATATTATGGGCCTCAAACGGACATCTGTGCAAAGCGTTATGCCCATTATACGACAGACTGTCCGAGCAGAAGAATTTTGACGGACCATTTGACGGTCCGTAAAACATTTTGACGGTCCGTAAAATATTTATACGGTCCGTCAAATGGTCACAGAGAATGATATTTCGTTGGTTAGTTTTACGGTTCAATTTTACGGTCCGTAAAACAATTATACGGTCCGTAAAATTGACTCAGACCACCGTAAAATGAGCACAGAATGTCCAAATCACTGGAATGGTTTTACGGTAAGTTATACGGTCCGTAAAACCATTATACGGGACGTAAAACACACCGTAAAATGAGCACAGAATGTCCAAATCACTGGAACGGTTTTACGGTGAGTTATACGGTCCGTAAAACCATTATACGGAACGTAAAAATGGGCGTAGAATTGCCCGATGGGTCAGATTTTAAGATGTTAATAAGAGACCCAAACCCATTTTTTTTCATTCCCATTTCTCCTACACGACTCAAGGGTTCTCTAAAAGGTCCCTTGTACTTTGGTTAAATCATCTATCCTACGTAGGAAAAAGAGAGGAAAACAGATGTGTATATATTACATTACACTTTCTATAGTCGCTAAAAGGGTTGAGGGGGTAAGGACCCCTCGCGCCGTCGTCGCTCGCTCGCTCGGCTCGGCTTCAACTTTTGGATTTTGGCTTTGGATTTGTCAACGATTGATTGATTATCTTTTTGGACAAACTTTTCTTTAATTATTTATTTAATTAATTAATCCAATTGGACCCTGACCCGCGACTTGTGACCGACCCGGTCCGCTTTCCCCTTTCCGGATAATTTTGAATTTCTCTCCAAAAACTGGTGACTGATCTGAATGGTTACAAACATTCAGAACCAGTACCTCCAACAGCTATAAAATTCCTTTTTTGTTCCAAAATTCGATACGAAAAATATTCTGCAACAAAACAACTAATCTTTCTCTCTTCTTTTATTTTGTGTGATAAACTGTCGTTGAGTGGTTCGCTGCTGTCGGAATTTGGAGTACTACTATTCTGGTAACTAATCGTTCTATCCTGAGAGGGAATATTTCATCAACCTCGAGTACTGTGAGGGAAATAATTTCCTTAAGGATACACTTTGAATTAAGTGGGCTCGATTACATTCTGCAAAATATTTTTTCAACACTGCTTCTGTTCATTTTTCAGTTTCTGTCGTTTACTAGTTTTTAAAGATTTTACTGTTATACTGTGTAATCTGTATTACCAAGTGGTTTTACATATTGTGTTGAAACTTTATTTAAGCCTATACAAATTAGTTTGCGAACAAGTAACATGTTGGGTACTTCTTAGAGTTTATGTAATCCCTTTTCAGTTAGATTAACGAAATCCTATGGGAAAAAAAAATCATATGGATACAAAAGTTGCATTTTCGTTACATTTCATGTAACTTTTTGGAATGTCTTACTTTTTCTGTTTTCTCTAGGTTTCGCTAAATTTATCATCTTTTTGTTACATAATAATTACATGCTTTGACTTTTTCTTTTTCTAGAGAACTCGAACTAACATGAGGGCTCTTAACAGCTCATAAGCAGAGAGATGTAGCGTATAATTAATGGGTCCAATTGAACCTAATGTTTTCGATATGGACATTATATACACGATAAATATATATATATAGAGAGAAGAGGTAAATGAAATGAAGCAAATGGGAATATAAACTATGGCGGCTTTGCCTACAGTTTATGGGAATATAAAACCATGGCGGCTTTGCCTACAGCTTAGGCGGCTTTGCCAGGACTATCTGTACATCCGATCAGATTCTATCATGAGAGGTTATAACTTAGGCATAAATAAAGATAAAATTAATCAAATACGCCTTCTAATGAATATTTCTTCAGGAGCATGTAAAATGAAAAAATGACAAAGAATTTGAAATTAAAGGAGTATAACAGTAGTTTCGCCCTCAATAAAAGGGTGATTTACAAGAATGATTTGGAGGTAGTTGGTTTTTCATATATATTTTGGCTATATTTTTAATTGTATTTTGATTATTATGTTCAATATTACTTATTCTGGTTTCTGTTGACTATATTTTTCATATATTTAGAAAACTTTTAGAAAAAAAAAGTTGCAGTGAAAACGCTGCAACCTCAATTATGACTATATTTTTGTTATATTTTGATTAATATGTTCAATATTACTTATTCTGGTTTCTGTTGACTATATTTCAGATATACTTTTCATATATTTTTCAAAGTTTCAGAAAAATAAAAAAAGTTGCAGTGAAAAGTTGCTACCTCAATTACGAACTCAACTTGAATTCGATATTTCAACAAATGATTTCAAATATATATTCGTCATTTAAAACGCAAAAATAATAGAGAATCTCATATTTTAGGAAATAGAGTTGAATTTTGGGGGTAAAAGGTTGAAATTAATGAGCAGTTAATATAAAGTAAAAAAGGAAGTGAAAGAAATCAGAAACTAATTTGAAAAGCACGAAATTAGGGGAGATGGGGAGTTAGAAACATGTATATTTAGGAAAAGGAGGAAGAGAGAAAGTGTGCGGCTAAAAAATAGGGTGTGGGAATTGGTAAGTTAATTGGTAGAAAAGTAGATAGCTATAAGTTGTAAAAATACAATATTATAGCTACTAAACTTAATTATTAAAAAGTATAGTTATGTTTCATAAATATGTAACATAATAAGCTATGCCAAATAAGAATTACTTTATTCATTCTAGCTCTATTAGGTCTGCCAAGTTGCAAATTAGATAATTATCCGTAAGAGGAAAAGTCTAGTTATCCATAAGTGGAAAAGTCTAGTACAGCTTCGAAAAGACACGCACGTATTTTCTGGCCTACGAATTAAAAACATGACAGAGACTTATCACGTATCAGTAGAGTTGAAAAGTCATCTTAGATCAGCCACCCAATCACCTCTCATTACTTGAACCCCATGTTTAATTCCGTAAGAGGAAAAGTCTAGTTATCCATAAGTGGAAAAGTCTAGTACAGCTTCGAAAAGACACGCACGTATTTTCTGGCCTACGAATTAAAAACATGACAGAGACTTATCACGTATCAGTAGAGTTGAAAAAGTCATCTTAGATCAGCCACCCAATCACCTCTCATTACTTGAACCCCATGTTTAATTCTCTGTTAGACACCTGATTTGTAATTAGTTTATGATTTGTATTATTGTACTTGATGATTGTTCGCAGACGAATTCGCTGAGTCTTCGAATTCATGAAGGTTGGATTCTGTACGTTTAACAACTCTAATAAGTTGTTCATCAACCGGTCATTTGGTTATTATACAGTAATAATAAATTTGTTATGTGATAAATGATGCTACATTGATTATTATGCGTTTAATAATAGGATGATATTATTTTGTAAATTGCTAACACTAGTAACTCAAGACTTTATGTGAATGTGTTATTATTTGGAGAGTCAAACAGTTTGTTCTTTGATTATAATCTTTTTAAACTTTTGTAAAAACATTTTGAATTATTAGGTATTCTGACTAATAGTATTTTTTGTGTAATATTTCAATATGTAAATTTTATTAAATATTTAAAGAATCTATACCCGAATTTTTGGTCAAAATTAAGTATTACCCTCATAGTCCAAACATCTTCATATAAATAGTTCAAACACCTTCATATAAATTGGAACAGAAAGTAATATATTCAAGAGATAATATTTAATAACTCGGACAGACTAGGTTAGATTATACAATTCCACAGGTTCCCAATTCCTTTTGCCATGAAAAAAAAAATCTGCAATGATATGTTCAATTCTGAACCAGATAATATATTGCCCTGCAGAAAAATACAATATTTATTTCATATAAAGCTCACTATATGTAGGTGCTTAATGAAAAAACTCGAGTCTAAAATCCATCTATTTAAGTAGCTGCCAATTAACTTAAAACTTTTTCAGGTATTGCATTAAAGTAATCTTCAATATTCGCCTCCAAAAAAATTCACAAAATGATGATATAAATAGAGCAAAATTACATTCTCAACTATCACAACTCAAATAATAGTGATAGCTTATTTTTAATTTCAACTAAGAAAAAAGTTGCAGTGAAAACGCTGCAACCTCAATTATGAACTCAATTATGACTATATTTTTTAATTATATTTTGATTAATATGTTCAATATTACTTATTCTGGTTTCTGTTGACTATATTTCAGATATACTTTTTATATATTTTGACTATATTTTTCAAAATTTCAGAAAAATAAAAAAAAATAAAAAAATTGCAGTGAAAACGTTGTTACCTCAATTACGAACTCAACTTGAATTCGATATTTCAACAAATGAATTCAAATATATATTCGTCGTTTAAAATGCAAAAATAACAGAGAATCTTACATATTTTAGGAAATAGAGTTGAATTTTGAGGGTAAAAGGTTGAAATTAATGAGCAGTTAATACAAAGTAAAAAAGGAAGTGAAAGAAATCAGAAACTAATTTGAAAAGCACGAAATTAGGGGAGATAGGGAGTTAGAAACATGTATATTTAGGAAAAAGAGAGAGAGAGAAAGTGTGCAGCTAAAAAATAGGGGTGTGGGGAGTGGTAAGTTAATTGGTAGAAAAGTAGATAGCTATAAGTTGTAAAAATATAATATTATAATTACTAAACCTAATTATTAAAAAGTATAGTTATGTTTCATAAATATGTAACATAATAAGTTATGCCAAGTAAAAATTACTTTATTAATTCTAGCTCTGTTAGGTCCGCCAAGTTGCAAATTAGATAATTATCCATAAGAGGAAAAGTCTAGTTATCCATAAGTGGAAAAGTCTAGTACAACTTGGAAAAGACACGTATGTATTTTCTGGCCTATGAATTAAAAACATGACAAAGACTTATCACGTATCAGTAGAGTTGAAAAAGTCATCCTAGATCAGCCACCCAACCACCTCTCATTACTGCTCAAGCAATCAAGAAATAAAACATTCTTTTTCATTTTTCAACGAAATTTGATCAAGAACTTGAACCCCATGTTTAATTCTCTGTTAGACACCTGATTGTTCGCAGACGAATCCGCTGAGTCTTCGAACTCATGAAGGTTGGATTCTGTACGTTTACCGGCCATTTGGTTATTATACAGTAATAATAAATTTGTTATGTGATGAATGATGCTACATTGATTATTATGTGTTTAATAATAGGATGATATTATTTTGTAAATAACTCGGACAGACTAGGTTAGATTATACAATTCCACAGGTTCTCTGTTCCTTTTGCCATGAAAAAAAAAATCTGCAATGATATGTTCAATTCTTAACCAGATAATATATTGCCCTAGAGAAAAATGCAATATTTATTTCATATAAAGTTCGCTATCTGTAGGTGCTTAATGAAAAAACTTGAGTCTAAAATTCATCTATTTAAGTAGCTGCCAATTAACTTAAAACTTTTTCAGGTATTGCATTAATGTAATCTTCAATATTCGCCTCAAAAAAAATCACAAAATGATGATATAAATAGAGCAAAATTACATTCTCAACTATCACAACTCAAGTAATAGTGATAGCTTATTTTTAGTTTCAACTAAGAAAAAATGGGATCAAAGGCATTGATGCTTCTAGGCCTTGTTTTGGCTACTTTTGGTGATAACATCAGATGCTACATCAAATATTTTTTACGCTGTTAGCATCAATTCTTCAAACACTAATTTGTTTCTACCAGATATCGTCATATAAATGAAAAAGAAGAAATATGTAGTTATGGTTATGATCGACATCTTTGTGCGATATGGACACGGTTTATTTTTACATTTACTTTTGTTTTGAACTGAAAGAAGTTATTTTCCTTGCCATTCACAACAATCTTACCAATGATATCTACAAGCTAAGCTACATAAGGTAAGGCTCTAAACTAGGACCTAATTACTTGCCATTCAGGAGCTAAATATACAATGTCCATAAATAGAAGATCTACACTAATCAGAATATATTGACATATATTCTAACACTCCCCCGCAGTCGAAGCGGGAGGTCGTCGAACGCTTAGACTGTCCCGAAAATTCTCAAATAATACCAAAGGGAGACCCTTCGTAAATATATCTGCAATCTGATAACGGGATGGGACATGTAGCACTCGAACCTGTCCACGAGCAACCTTTTCACGAACAAAATGAATATCCATCTCAATGTGTTTGGTGCGTTGATGCTGAACAGGATTCCCGGCAAGATATATCGCGCTAACATTATCACAATAAACCAATGTAGCCTTTTGGATAGGACAGTGAAGTTCCAAAAGTAGATTCCGCAACCAACAAGATTCGGAAACCACATTGGCTACCCCTCGGTACTCAGCTTCTGCACTCGAACGGGATAAGGTTGCCTGTCGTTTAGCTGACCAAGAGATCAAGTTATCCCCAAGAAAAACACAATAACTAGAAGTAGACCGCCTGGTATCTGGACATCCACCCCAATCTGCATCTGTATAAGAAACAAGAGTCTATGTAGAAGAAGGATAAAGATGGAGTCCAAGGTCAAGAGTACCCTGAATATAGCGCAAAATGCGCTTAAGAGCGTGCATGTGTTCATCCTTCGGGTCGTGCATGAACAAGCACACCTGTTGCACAACATATGTAATGTCAGGCCGCGTGAAAGTGAGATACTGAAGTGCCCCAGCAAGGCTCCTATAGAGGGATGGATCCTCGAACGGTGTGCTAGAAGTAGCACTGAGCTTCGGTTTAGTATCAACCGGAGTAGGTGAGGACTTACATGAAGACATGCCGGCACGATCAATAATTTCTATGGCATATTTCTTTTGTGACAAAAATAAACCACCTGCATGACGGGTCACAACTATACCCAAAAAATAGCTAAGCTCACCCAAGTCCTTCATAGCGAATTCGGAGCTAAGAAGAGTAATGATAGACTTACGAAGCTCATCAGATGAAGTAGTCAAAATAATGTCGTCCACATATAACAGAAGATAAGCCATAGATGTACCCTTCCGATAGACAAACAGAGAATGATCGGATGTGCTGTGAGAAAACCCGAGAGTATGAACATAATCAGCAAATTTCTTGTACCAAGCCCGTGGAGCCTGTTTAAGCCCATAAAGAGACTTCTTCAATAAACACACATGATTGGGTTTTTCAGGATCTCGAAACCCCATAGGTTGATGCATGTAGACAGTCTCCTTAAGGTCACCATGTAAGAAAGCATTCTTGACATCAAGTTGGTGAATTGGCCAAGCTTTACATAAAGCCAGGCTGAGAACTGTGCGAATAGTAGCTGGTTTGACCACCGGGCTAAAAGTTTCACCACAATCCACTCCAACCTGTTGAGTTTTGCCATCTCCTACATGACGGGCTTTGTGCCTCTCAAAAGAACCATCAGATTTTTCTTTATGAGCAAAAATCCACATAGACCGAATTACATTAACATCATATGGACGGGGCACCAACTCCCACGTCTTGTTTTTAATAAGAGCATCATATTCGGCATCCATAGCCTTTTTCCAATTCGGGTCACGAAGGTCCGACACTGGGTTACGGGGCAGTGGAGATTTAGAGACCGTGGAAAGAAGATTGAAGTTCTTTTTGGGCTTAAAGATCCCATTTTGGCTGCGGGTAATAGCAGGCCGAGGAGGTGAGGGAATTTGCGGAGTTGGTATGGGAAGAGTTGGAGGAGATGGGCTGCTAGGGAAATGGGTAGAGGCCTGGAACGGGGTTGGGGCAGACGGCCCAGCAGGTGAAACGGGAGGGGTGGAGGCTGGCAGCCCAGCTGGAGGAATATGGACGCTAGTGGAGGGTGGCGTCACTTGGCTTATGCTGACAGGAGGAAGGGTGGACACAGAACAGGGCGCGGTTTGGGCAGGTGGGGAAGTGGGCTCAATGTGTGATTTGTGAGCAGTAGAAAGATAATGGATGACCGAGGGGGGTAGTTCATCATCGAAGAAACTATATGTGTTAGTTTGGGGAATATGCAACTTTGCAAACGGGAATTGTGTTTCATCAAAAATCACATGACGGCTTATGATGATTTTCCGAGAAGACAGGTCATATCATTTATATCCCCGGTGATTAGACGGGTATCCCAAAAAAACACAAGGAGTTGAGCGGGCTTGGAGTTTGTTTATGGTAGTTGAAGGAAATAGAGGATAACATAAACACCCAAAAACCCGAAAATGTAAATAGGTCGGGTCCTTTTGATAAAGAATCCGAAGAGGGGATTGATAGTTCAATAGCTTATGAGGAAGAATATTGAGAAGGTAAGTTGCCATTTGCAAAGCATGATGCCAAAATGAGGGAGGTAACGAAGCATGTGCAAGTAAAGTGCGAACGACATTGTTGATCGTACAATTTTTTTTTTCGGCTTTTCCATTTTGAGGAGAAGTATGAGGGCAAGACAAACGGAAAGAAAGCCCATGCTTTTTACAAAAATCCCAGAAAGGCCTATTATCAAATTCCCTACCATTATCACATTGTATGTTCTTTATTTCCCGTTAAAATTGAGTTCAGATGAAAGTTCTAAAATTTAAGATGGTGGAATAAGTATCAGATTTATTAGATAACGGAAAAGTCCATAAAAAATTAGAAAAATCATCCAACAACAAGATATAATATCTATGACCAGAAGAACTCAAAACAGGCGATGTCCAAAGATCAGTATGAACGATATCAAATGGCATAATAGTAGTAGAATTTGAAGATCGAAAAGGCAATTTAATATGTTTCCCAAGGGGACATGAATGACAAATACTAGAATCTCCAGATTTATTACAGTCAATAATTTTATTCTTCCTAAGAAAACTTAAAATATTAGCGCCCAGGTGACCCAAACGTTCATGCCATAAGGAAGGAGCTAAAGCAACAAAAGTAGAATGAGACGAGACATTTGGCGTGGTGATGGGATAGAGCGCGCCCCGACTGTCACATCTCATTAGACGCATTCCCGTCTGAAAATCCTTCACAGAAAACCCAAACGGATCAAATTCAATGGAAACATAGTTATCAGTTGTAAACTTTCTAACTGACACTAAATTTTTGATAAGGTGAGGGGCATGGAGAACATTTTTAAGGGCTAAGGGAGGATGCGGGGGCTTTAATTGTGTATGACCATAATCACGAATTGGAATAGACTGACCATTACCAACAGTTATACCACGGTTATTGCTCAAATTAAAATAAGACGTGAGATTACCTTGCCCGGATGTCATATGAGAAGTGGCACCGGTGTCCATGTATGATGTGGCGTGATTTTACACCACAATCAATGCTTTTTAACTATAAGTTTTACTTGTTTTTAAGCAAGTCTATGTCATTTTACGTAGTTTTTGTCATGTTTCAGGTAATACGAGGTCCCTAGAGCCTAAGTGTGGAAAACAAGCAAAAAAATTGCAAAACTGGAATTAACTGGAAGTTCTGGAAAAGAGCCGTGGAAAAATACTCTACGCGATCGCGCGGAGTACCCACGCGATCGCGCCCACGCGGGAATTGTACTCCACGCGATCGCACTGGAATGTAACGCGATCGCGCCTACGCGCGTTGTTAATTCCACGCGGTCGCGCAGGATCTACACGCGATCGCGATTAAGGGAGCAGGGGAAGCTGACGTCATCCACGCGATCGCGCATACACATGGCGCGATCGCGATGAAGGATTTTCGGCAATTTTCAACCAGAACCTGGGATTTGACGATTTCTTCCATTCCAGTTCATATAAATAGAAAACTAGGGCAAAATATCAGATTATCTTTGGCACAACACACAAGTTCTTGGAGGCTAGGGTTCATCACCAACACCTTGGAAGAGAAGATTTGGAGACACCAATGAGAAATTCTTTACCCATTTCTTCTACTCTTGCTATGTATTGAATATTTATGTGTGTAGTATTTCATTTCAATACTTTAATTTCGTTTATGGAAATATTCTTGATTAAAGTTTGGATTGAATCTCTTGTTTTGCTTATGTGTTCAATGATTTTATTCCTAATGAAGTGAGTTATTGTTTTTTTAATTAATTTCATTTTGAATGATTCTTAAGGGAGTAGCTAACCCTAAGACTTGCCCATTTATTTCGGTTTAAACTTGGAAGAGGCAAACTCGGGATTGGGAAAGATTAATTAACAAGAATTTGGGGCGTTAACCCTCATCTAATGGAAATCGACCTAGGAATAGGCGACACCACTTGTAGCCATATTCGGGTGTTCTTAATGCTCCTAATTGCTTTAGGGATATTCAATTAGGTAGTCTAGTTAGTCTTCGGAAGAAGCTAATTTAGAGTCATTATCCGAGGCTAAGTAATATAAACTCACCATTATTTGTAAATCATGAAGTACCTTGGATCGTTACTTGAGCGTAGTTTCCCTTGTATCCATGCTTGTGGCCATTGATCATTTTACTTGCTTTCTAGGTTAGTTTACATTTTTGCATTAGTTATAATTCTCTCAAACAAAACCAAAACATTATCCATCGTTTGGCTTTAGCGTAGTTGGTGAAAATTCCTACTTTTCCTAATCGCCTATATATTGTTCTCTGTGGGATTCGACCCCGACTCATAGTTGGGTAAATTATATTTGCATACGACCGTGCCCATTCTAATTAATAGGGTGGATTTGGACGTTATCAAAAATGGCGCCGTTGCCGGGGAACAATTGGTGTATTTTGGCTAATCTAGGAAATAAGCTAACTTGCTTTGAACCGAACCCGTAAATATTTGTATAAGTGTTTTCTGTGTTTTATTATATATATAAAAAAAAAATGGCATCTTGGAATGAAAATGGGTTTGATGGTTGTAATCCATATTTTGATGACCCATGTCCATATTGTGGAGGACCCCACTTTTGGCAAGATTGTGAATATGCTCCCGGGAGAGAGATGTGTGCACCGTCTCAATCCTATGATGAGAGTATTTGTAATATATGTGGTGGTCAAGGTGGACATTGGGGTGATTGTCCCAATTATTTCACTTCCCCTCCCCCTAGTTGTTCTAACGAAAATGCTAGTTGTGCTTTTGAGTTTGATAGGAACAATGATATGGCAAACGAAGGGCAAAGTACCGAATATGAAGGTATCATGGAATTGCTCCAAGCATACTTTGACCGGGAAAGGGAGGAGGAGCGAGAACTCGTCGGGCAATCCATTTTGGAAATGAACAAATCACTTGAGGATGAAAAATTTTCAATTTCCATGGATGTGCCTATTCCTCAAAATGAAGTAGTTGAAGAAGAGATTTCAAATTTACAAGATGAGCCCGGAAATTCTTGTGACCACAACGAGAGTTGTGAAATTGAAGAAATGGTTCAACTTGAAGAAAATGAGCTAAGTCATGAAGAAGAAATTTCCAATTCTCGAAAAGAGAAAATTGAGGAAATGTTGAATGGCATTATGGCGAGAAATGAAAAATATGGGAAGATTGTGGCCAATTGGTGGGAAGTAGTTCAGCATGGAGATGATGAAACTGTCCAAAACATGGATTTCTCCATGTTAGGATTTTACAAGCTTTGGACGATTCTCACCATGAAGAAAAACTTGACAAAGAGGAAATTTTGAGCCAAGATTGGCTAATGAATCAAGCTCAACAACTTGAAGCCTATGAAAATCACCGTGAAGGCTTTTCACGGATGATGGAAGAATATCTAAAAATGCATGTTGAGCAAAGTCAAGAAATGGAG